>NC_141899.1:19837030-19945932 GCF_030686135.1 Camelina sativa | reverse complement strand
ATGGGTATAGTGGCTTTTAATCTCTCCACATCTATCTCAAACTCTTATAATTAGTTAGTTGCATTGGATTAAGACACATTTATAACCCCATAAACACTAACATAGCTGTTTACAGCTTCTAAGCAATGTTTTCTTGCTGTTAGCCTGTTTTGGGACAAAATGGGTATAAGTGGCTTTTAAACTCTCCACATCTATCTCAAACTCTTATAATTAGTTAGTTGCATTGGATTAAGACACATTTTAGCCCCATAAACACTAACATAGCTGTTTACAGCTTCTAAGCAATGTTTTCTTGCTGTTAGCCTGTTTTGGGACAAAATGGTTATAAGTGGCTTTTAAACTCTCCACATCTATCTCAAACTATCTCAAACTCTTATCATTAGTTAGTTGCATTGGATTAAGACACATTTTAATCCCATAAACACTAACATAGCTGTTTACAGCTACTAAGCAATGTTTTCGTTGTTTTAGCCTCTATTGGGACAAAATGGGAATAAGTGGCTTTTAAACTCTCCACATCTATCTCAAACTCTTATAATTAGTTAGTTGCATTGGATTAAGGCACATTTAACCCCAGAAACACTAACATAGGCTGTTTACAACTTCTAAGCAATGTTTTCTTGGTTTTAGCCTGTTTTGGGACAAAATGGGTATAAGTGGCTTTTAAACTCTCCACATCTATCTCAAACTCTTATAATTAGTTAGTTGCATTGGATTAAGACACATTTTAACCCCAGAAACACTAACATAGCTGTTTACAACTTCTAAGCAATGTTTTCTTGGTTTTAGCCTGTTTTGGGACAAAATGGTTATAAGTGGCTTTTAAACTCTCCACATCGATCTCAAACTCTTATAATTAGTTAGTTGCATTGGATTAAGACACATTTTAACCCCATAAACACTAACATAGTTGTTTACAGCTACTAAGCAATGTTTTCCTGCTGTTAGCCTGTTTTGGGACAAAATGGGTATAAGTGGCTTTTAAACTCTTCACATCTATCTCAAACTCTTATAATTAGTTAGTTGCATTGGATTAAGACACATTTTAACCCCAGAAACACTAACATAGCTGTTTACAACTTCTAAGCAATGTTTTCTTGGTTTTAGCCTGTTTTGGGACAAAATGGGTATAAGTGGCTTTTAAACTCTCCACATCTATCTCAAACTCTTATACTTAGTTAGTTGCATTGGATTAAGACACATTTTAACCCCATAAACACTAACATAGTTGTTTACAGCTACTAAGCAATGTTTTCCTGCTGTTAGCCTGTTTTGGGACAAAATGGGTATAAGTGGCTTTTAAACTCTTCACATCTATCTCAAACTCTTATAATTAGTTAGTTGCATTGGATTAAGACACATTTTAACCCCAGAAACACTAACATAGCTGTTTACAACTTCTAAGCAATGTTTTCTTGGTTTTAGCCTGTTTTGGGACAAAATGGGTATAAGTGGCTTTTAAAACTCTCCACATCTATCTCAAACTCTTCTAATTAGTTAGTTGCATTGGATTAAGTCACAATTTAACCCCATAAACACTAACATAGCTGTTTACAGCTACTAAGCAATGTTTTCTTGCTGTTAGCCTGTTTTGGGACAAAATGGGTATAAGTGGCTTTTAATCTCTCCACATCTATCTCAAACTCTTATAATTAGTTAGTTGCATTGGATTAAGACACATTTTAACCCCATAAACACTAACATAGCTGTTTACAGCTTCTAAGCAATGTTTTCTTGCTGTTAGCCTGTTTTGGGACAAAATGGGTATAAGTGGCTTTTTAAACTCTCCACATCTATCTCAAACTCTTATAATTAGTTAGTTGCATTGGATTAAGACACATTTTAGCCCCATAAACACTAACATAGCTGTTTACAGCTTCTAAGCAATGTTTTCTTGCTGTTAGCCTGTTTTGGGACAAAATGGTTATAAGTGGCTTTTAAACTCTCCACATCTATCTCAAACTATCTCAAACTCTTATCATTAGTTAGTTGCATTGGATTAAGACACATTTTAATCCCATAAACACTAACATAGCTGTTTACAGCTACTAAGCAATGTTTTCGTTGTTTTAGCCTCTATTGGGACAAAATGGGAATAAGTGGCTTTTAAACTCTCCACATCTATCTCAAACTCTTATAATTAGTTAGTTGCATTGGATTAAGGCACATTTTAACCCCAGAAACACTAACATAGCTGTTTACAACTTCTAAGCAATGTTTTCTTGGTTTTAGCCTGTTTTGGGACAAAATGGGTATAAGTGGCTTTTAAACTCTCCACATCTATCTCAAACTCTTATAATTAGTTAGTTGCATTTGATTAAGACACATTTTAACCCCAGAAACACTAACATAGCTGTTTACAACTTCTAAGCAATGTTTTCTTGGTTTTAGCCTGTTTTGGGACAAAATGGTTATAAGTGGCTTTTAAACTCTCCACATCGATCTCAAACTCTTATAATTAGTTAGTTGCATTGGATTAAGACACATTTTAACCCCATAAACACTAACATAGTTGTTTACAGCTACTAAGCAATGTTTTCCTGCTGTTAGCCTGTTTTGGGACAAAATGGGTATAAGTGGCTTTTAAACTCTTCACATCTATCTCAAACTCTTATAATTAGTTAGTTGCATTGGATTAAGACACATTTTAACCCCAGAAACACTAACATAGCTGTTTACAACTTCTAAGCAATGTTTTCTTGGTTTTAGCCTGTTTTGGGACAAAATGGGTATAAGTGGCTTTTAAACTCTCCACATCTATCTCAAACTCTTATACTTAGTTAGTTGCATTGGATTAAGACACATTTTAACCCCAGAAACACTAACATAGCTGTTTACAACTTCTAAGCAATGTTTTCTTGGTTTTAGCCTGTTTTGGGACAAAATGGTTATAAGTGGCTTTTAAACTCTCCACATCGATCTCAAACTCTTATAATTAGTTAGTTGCATTGGATTAAGACACATTTTAAACCCCATAAACACTAACATAGTTGTTTACAGCTACTAAGCAATGTTTTCCTGCTGTTAGCCTGTTTTGGGACAAAATGGGTATAAGTGGCTTTTAAACTCTTCACATCTATCTCAAACTCTTATAATTAGTTAGTTGCATTGGATTAAGACACATTTTAAACCCCAGAAACACTAACATAGCTGTTTACAACTTCTAAGCAATGTTTTCTTGGTTTTAGCCTGTTTTGGGACAAAATGGGTATAAGTGGCTTTTAAACTCTCCACATCTATCTCAAACTCTTATACTTAGTTAGTTGCATTGGATTAAGACACATTTTAACCCCATAAACACTAACATAGTTGTTTACAGCTACTAAGCAATGTTTTCCTGCTGTTAGCCTGTTTTGGGACAAAATGGGTATAAGTGGCTTTTAAACTCTTCACATCTATCTCAAACTCTTATAATTAGTTAGTTGCATTGGATTAAGACACATTTTAACCCCAGAAACACTAACATAGCTGTTTACAACTTCTAAGCAATGTTTTCTTGGTTTTAGCCTGTTTTGGGACAAAATGGGTATAAGTGGCTTTTAAAACTCTCCACATCTATCTCAAACTCTTCTAATTAGTTAGTTGCATTGGATTAAGACACATTTTAACCCCATAAACACTAACATAGCTGTTTACAGCTACTAAGCAATGTTTTCTTGCTGTTAGCCTGTTTTGGGACAAAATGGGTATAAGTGGCTTTTAATCTCTCCACATCTATCTCAAACTCTTATAATTAGTTAGTTGCATTGGATTAAGACACATTTTAAACCCCATAAACACTAACATAGCTGTTTACAGCTTCTAAGCAATGTTTTCTTGCTGTTAGCCTGTTTTGGGACAAAATGGGTATAAGTGGCTTTTAAACTCTCCACATCTATCTCAAACTCTTATAATTAGTTAGTTGCATTGGATTAAGACACATTTTAACCCCAGAAAACACTAACATAGGCTGTTTACAACTTCTAGCAATGTTTTCTTGGTTTTAGCCTGTTTTGGGACAAATTGGTTATAAGTGGCTTTTAAACTCTCCACATCGATCTCAAACTCTTATAATTAGTTAGTTGCATTGGATTAAGACACATTTTAACCCCATAAACACTAACATAGTTGTTTACAGCTACTAAGCAATGTTTTCCTGCTGTTAGCCTGTTTTGGGACAAATGGGTATAAGTGGCTTTTAAACTCTTCACATCTATCTCAAACTCTTATAATTAGTTAGTTGCATTGGATTAAGACACATTTTAACCCCAGAAACACTAACATAGCTGTTTACAACTTCTAAGCAATGTTTTCTTGGTTTTAGCCTGTTTTGGGACAAAATGGGTATAAGTGGCTTTTAAACTCTCCACATCTATCTCAAACTCTTATACTTAGTTAGTTGCATTGGATTAAGACACATTTTAAACCCCATAAACACTAACATAGTTGTTTACAGCTACTAAGCAATGTTTTCCTGCTGTTAGCCTGTTTTGGGACAAAATGGGTATAAGTGGCTTTTAAACTCTTCACATCTATCTCAAACTCTTATAATTAGTTAGTTGCATTGGATTAAGACACATTTTAACCCCAGAAACACTAACATAGCTGTTTACAACTTCTAAGCAATGTTTTCTTGGTTTTTAGCCTGTTTTGGGACAAAATGGGTATAAGTGGCTTTTAAACTCTCCACATCTATCTCAAACTCTTATCATTAGTTAGTTGCATTGGATTAAGACACATTTTAATCCCATAAACACTAACATAGCTGTTTACAGCTACTAAGCAATGTTTTCGTGGTTTTAGCCTCTATTGGGGACAAAATGGGAATAAGTGGCTTTTAAACTCTCCACATCTATCTCAAACTCTTATAATTAGTTAGTTGCATTGGATTAAGACACATTTTAACCCCAGAAACACTAACATAGCTGTTTACAACTTCTAAGCAATGTTTTCTTGGTTTTAGCCGGTTTTGGGACAAAATGGGTATAAGTGGCTTTTAAACTCTCCACATCTATCTCAAACTCTTATAATTAGTTAGTTGCATTGGATTAAGACACATTTTAACCCCAGAAACACTAACATAGCTGTTTACAACTTCTAAGCAATGTTTTCTTGGTTTTAGCCTGTTTTGGGACAAAATGGTTATAAGTGGCTTTTAAACTCTCCACATCTATCTCAAACTCTTATAATTAGTTAGTTGCATTGGATTAAGACACATTTTAACCCCAGAAACACTAACATAGCTGTTTACAACTTCTAAGCAATGTTTTCTTGGTTTTAGCCTGTTTTGGGACAAAATGGGTATAAGTGGCTTTTAAACTCTTCACATCTATCTCAAACTCTTATAATTAGTTAGTTGCATTGGATTAAGACAAATTTTAACCCCAGAAACACTAACATAGCTGTTTACAACTTCTAAGCAATGTTTTCTTGGTTTTAGCCTGTTTTGGGACAAAATGGGTATAAGTGGCTTTTAAACTCTCCACATCTATCTCAAACTCTTCTAATTAGTTAGTTGCATTGGATTAAGACACATTTTAACCCCATAAACACTAACATAGCTGTTTACAGCTACTAAGCAATGTTTTCTTGCTGTTAGCCTGTTTTGGGACAAAATGGGTATAAGTGGCTTTTAATCTCTCCACATCTATCTCAAACTCTTATAATTAGTTAGTTGCATTGGATTAAGACACATTTTAACCCCATAAACACTAACATAGCTGTTTACAGCTTCTAAGCAATGTTTTCTTGCTGTTAGCCTGTTTTGGGACAAAATGGGTATAAGTGGCTTTTAAACTCTCCACATCTATCTCAAACTCTTATAATTAGTTAGTTGCATTGGATTAAGACACATTTTAGCCCCATAAACACTAACATAGCTGTTTACAGCTTCTAAGCAATGTTTTCTTGCTGTTAGCCTGTTTTGGGACAAAATGGTTATAAGTGGCTTTTAAACTCTCCACATCTATCTCAAACTATCTCAAACTCTTATCATTAGTTAGTTGCATTGGATTAAGACACATTTTAATCCCATAAACACTAACATAGCTGTTTACAGCTACTAAGCAATGTTTTCGTTGTTTTAGCCTCTATTGGGACAAAATGGGAATAAGTGGCTTTTAAACTCTCCACATCTATCTCAAACTCTTATAATTAGTTAGTTGCATTGGATTAAGGCACATTTTAACCCCAGAAACACTAACATAGCTGTTTACAACTTCTAAGCAATGTTTTCTTGGTTTTAGCCTGTTTTGGGACAAAATGGGTATAAGTGGCTTTTAAACTCTCCACATCTATCTCAAACTCTTATAATTAGTTAGTTGCATTGGATTAAGACACATTTTAACCCCAGAAACACTAACATAGCTGTTTACAACTTCTAAGCAATGTTTTCTTGGTTTTAGCCTGTTTTGGGACAAAATGGTTATAAGTGGCTTTTAAACTCTCCACATCGATCTCAAACTCTTATAATTAGTTAGTTGCATTGGATTAAGACACATTTTAACCCCATAAACACTAACATAGTTGTTTACAGCTACTAAGCAATGTTTTCCTGCTGTTAGCCTGTTTTGGGACAAAATGGGTATAAGTGGCTTTTAAACTCTTCACATCTATCTCAAACTCTTATAATTAGTTAGTTGCATTGGATTAAGACACATTTTAACCCCAGAAACACTAACATAGCTGTTTACAACTTCTAAGCAATGTTTTCTTGGTTTTAGCCTGTTTTGGGACAAAATGGGTATAAGTGGCTTTTAAACTCTCCACATCTATCTCAAACTCTTATACTTAGTTAGTTGCATTGGATTAAGACACATTTTAACCCCATAAACACTAACATAGTTGTTTACAGCTACTAAGCAATGTTTTCCTGCTGTTAGCCTGTTTTGGGACAAAATGGGTATAAGTGGCTTTTAAACTCTTCACATCTATCTCAAACTCTTATAATTAGTTAGTTGCATTGGATTAAGACACATTTTAACCCCAGAAACACTAACATAGCTGTTTACAACTTCTAAGCAATGTTTTCTTGGTTTTAGCCTGTTTTGGGACAAAATGGGTATAAGTGGCTTTTAAACTCTCCACATCTATCTCAAACTCTTCTAATTAGTTAGTTGCATTGGATTAAGTCACAATTTAACCCCATAAACACTAACATAGCTGTTTACAGCTACTAAGCAATGTTTTCTTGCTGTTAGCCTGTTTTGGGACAAAATGGGTATAAGTGGCTTTTAATCTCTCCACATCTATCTCAAACTCTTATAATTAGTTAGTTGCATTGGATTAAGACACATTTTAACCCCATAAACACTAACATAGCTGTTTACAGCTTCTAAGCAATGTTTTCTTGCTGTTAGCCTGTTTTGGGACAAAATGGGTATAAGTGGCTTTTAAACTCTCCACATCTATCTCAAACTCTTATAATTAGTTAGTTGCATTGGATTAAGACACATTTTAGCCCCATAAACACTAACATAGCTGTTTACAGCTTCTAAGCAATGTTTTCTTGCTGTTAGCCTGTTTTGGGACAAAATGGTTATAAGTGGCTTTTAAACTCTCCACATCTATCTCAAACTATCTCAAACTCTTATCATTAGTTAGTTGCATTGGATTAAGACACATTTTAATCCCATAAACACTAACATAGCTGTTTACAGCTACTAAGCAATGTTTTCGTTGTTTTAGCCTCTATTGGGACAAAATGGGAATAAGTGGCTTTTAAACTCTCCACATCTATCTCAAACTCTTATAATTAGTTAGTTGCATTGGATTAAGGCACATTTTAACCCCAGAAACACTAACATAGCTGTTTACAACTTCTAAGCAATGTTTCTTGGTTTTAGCCTGTTTTGGGACAAAATGGGTATAAGTGGCTTTTAAACTCTCCACATCTATCTCAAACTCTTATAATTAGTTAGTTGCATTTGATTAAGACACATTTTAACCCCAGAAACACTAACATAGCTGTTTACAACTTCTAAGCAATGTTTTCTTGGTTTTAGCCTGTTTTGGGACAAAATGGTTATAAGTGGCTTTTAAACTCTCCACATCGATCTCAAACTCTTATAATTAGTTAGTTGCATTGGATTAAGACACATTTTAACCCCATAAACACTAACATAGTTGTTTACAGCTACTAAGCAATGTTTTCCTGCTGTTAGCCTGTTTTGGGACAAAATGGGTATAAGTGGCTTTTAAACTCTTCACATCTATCTCAAACTCTTATAATTAGTTAGTTGCATTGGATTAAGACACATTTTAACCCCAGAAACACCACTAACATAGCTGTTTACAACTTCTAAGCAATGTTTTCTTGGTTTTAGCCTGTTTTGGGACAAAATGGGTATAAGTGGCTTTTAAACTCTCCACATCTATCTCAAACTCTTATACTTAGTTAGTTGCATTGGATTAAGACACATTTTAACCCATAAACACTAACATAGTTGTTTACAGCTACTAAGCAATGTTTTCCTGCTGTTAGCCTGTTTTGGGACAAAATGGGTATAAGTGGCTTTTAAACTCTTCACATCTATCTCAAACTCTTATAATTAGTTAGTTGCATTGGATTAAGACACATTTTAACCCCAGAAACACTAACATAGCTGTTTACAACTTCTAAGCAATGTTTTCTTGGTTTTAGCCTGTTTTGGGACAAAATGGGTATAAGTGGCTTTTAAACTCTCCACATCTATCTCAAACTCTTATCATTAGTTAGTTGCATTGGATTAAGACACATTTTAATCCCATAAACACTAACATAGCTGTTTACAGCTACTAAGCAATGTTTTCGTGGTTTTAGCCTCTATTGGGACAAAATGGGAATAAGTGGCTTTTAAACTCTCCACATCTATCTCAAACTCTTATAATTAGTTAGTTGCATTGGATTAAGACACATTTTAACCCCAGAAACACTAACATAGCTGTTTACAACTTCTAAGCAATGTTTTCTTGGTTTTAGCCGGTTTTGGGACAAAATGGGTATAAGTGGCTTTTAAACTCTCCACATCTATCTCAAACTCTTATAATTAGTTAGTTGCATTGGATTAAGACACATTTTAACCCCAGAAACACTAACATAGCTGTTTACAACTTCTAAGCAATGTTTTCTTGGTTTTAGCCTGTTTTGGGACAAAATGGTTATAAGTGGCTTTTAAACTCTCCACATCTATCTCAAACTCTTATAATTAGTTAGTTGCATTGGATTAAGACACATTTTAACCCCATAAACACTAACATAGCTGTTTACAGCTTCTAAGCAATGTTTTCTTGCTGTTAGCCTGTTTTGGGACAAAATGGGTATAAGTGGCTTTTAAACTCTCCACATCTATCTCAAACTCTTATAATTAGTTAGTTGCATTGGATTAAGACACATTTTAGCCCCATAAACACTAACATAGCTGTTTACAGCTTCTAAGCAATGTTTTCTTGCTGTTAGCCTGTTTTGGGACAAAATGGTTATAAGTGGCTTTTAAACTCTCCACATCTATCTCAAACTATCTCAAACTCTTATCATTAGTTAGTTGCATTGGATTAAGACACATTTTAATCCCATAAACACTAACATAGCTGTTTACAGCTACTAAGCAATGTTTTCGTGGTTTTAGCCTCTATTGGGACAAAATGGGAATAAGTGGCTTTTAAACTCTCCACATCTATCTCAAACTCTTATAATTAGTTAGTTGCATTGGATTAAGGCACATTTTAACCCCAGAAACACTAACATAGCTGTTTACAACTTCTAAGCAATGTTTTCTTGGTTTTAGCCTGTTTTGGGACAAAATGGGTAT
The DNA here is from genome assembly GCF_030686135.1 of Camelina sativa. Lineage (NCBI taxonomy): Eukaryota > Viridiplantae > Streptophyta > Magnoliopsida > Brassicales > Brassicaceae > Camelina > Camelina sativa. The sequence continues at coordinate 19,936,165 of NC_141899.1, read as the reverse complement.
AAGTGGCTTTTAAACTCTCCACATCTATCTCAAACTCTTATAATTAGTTAGTTACATTGGATTAAGACACATTTTAACCCCAGAAACACTAACATAGCTGTTTACAACTTCTAAGCAATGTTTTCTTGGTTTTAGCCTGTTTTGGGACAAAATGGTTATAAGTGGCTTTTAAACTCTCCACATCGATCTCAAACTCTTATAATTAGTTAGTTGCATTGGATTAAGACACATTTTAACCCCATAAACACTAACATAGCTGTTTACAGCTTCTAAGCAATGTTTTCTTGGTTTTAGCCTGTTTTGGGACAAAATGGTTATAAGTGGCTTTTTAACTCTCCACATCTATCTCAAACTCTTATACTTAGTTAGTTGCATTGGATTAAGACACATTTTAACCCGATAAACACTAACATAGCTATTTACAGCTACTAAGCAATGTTTTCTTGCTGTTAGCCTGTTTTGGGACAAAATGGGTATAAGTGGCTTTTAAACTCTCCACATCTATCTCAAACTCTTATAAGTAGTTAGTTGCATTGGATTAAGACACATTTTAACCCCATAAACACTAACATAGCTGTTTACAGCTTCTAAGCAATGTTTTCTTGGTTTTAGCCTGTTTTATGACAAAATGGTTATAAGTGGCTTTTAAACTCTCCACATCTATCTCAAACTCTTATACTTAGTTAGTGTCATTGGATTAAGACACATTTTAACCCCATAAATGTTGGGATTTATGAGACAAAGCTCACAAGAGAGGGTAGACAAACACTTGGTGAATGAATCCCCCTTTACCCACAACAAACTAACCCATTCTCAAGGGGGAGGAGAGAACATCAACTTGTGATGAACTCCCCATAAACAAGCTAGATAGAACCCAAATACTAGAGAGTAAGCGGATCCTACCTAGGAGAAGCACTAGTTTGAGACTATCCCCTTCTAGTATCACAACACTTAGAGTTTGTGTACTTAGGAGAAGGAGGATTAGAATCAGTAATCTAGGCTAAGTAAAGCAGTAAATAAAGAAGAGTTTAGGTGGGTTTGAGAAGAGAATTAGGCTGCCATAAGGGCAGCCCCTAACCGCTAATCACCTAAACAATCTACATTGTGAATATGAACAAGAACACAAGTAGAGAGGGGAAATCGGATTCTCTTCTATTAGATAATATTGTGTGTTGTATTTTACATATGAGAGATTACATCTTAATATAGGAGAAACAAGGTCATATGACCGTTAGACACAAAGAGAGAAGGGGAAGGTATGAAAGTGACTTGTAGCCGTTTGTCTCGAGTAGAGGAAGAAGAGAGCGACTTCTCTCTTCCTTCACCTAACCAAAAGCACACGTGAGTCTCCCTTCCTTCCTTTTCCTTCTTCCTTCCTTTTCCTTCTTCTTCATGGGCCTCTCTCTCTTGTAAGGCCTCGTTTTCCTTCTCCTAAGCCACTCAAACTCGGCCTTTCCATCACATGAACCGAGAGCACAGGCCTAAGGGCCGAGACCGTACGGACGGGCCTTCTCTTCATCGTACGGACGGGCCTTCTCTTCATCGTACGGACGGGCCTGTACAGACGGGCCTGTACGGACGGGCCTGTACGGACGGGCCTTCTCTTCAATGTGTTCACGGCCTAACTGGCCGCTCACCGGACATGGGTCCGTTCACGGACACGGTACATGGTACCGGACACGGTACATGGTCGCTCACGGACACGGACATGGCCTTACCGGCCTTTACATGGCCTTTCCGGCCTTTCTTCTCTTCTTCCAAGGCTCGGCCTTACCGGCCTCTCCTCTCTCCTCCTTGGTACATTCTAATACTCCCCCGCACGCTTGATCGGTGGGACACCATGGGGACCAAAGATCAAGGGTGGAGTAGTGTAGTCTACCTCATTAAAAACCTCAACAAAGAAAACCTCTTGGGATAAAACTTTGTTAAAGGGAAAAAGAGTATAGCCTCCACTATCCATGATGTCCCTTGACCTTGGTTTGTCAAGAACCAGCTCTCTCCTCTTCAGGCCTTTGAACCGCTACACTCCTTAGCCCTTCTTGCCTTGAACTCACTTCATATGATCTCTCCAAGCTTGCACTTCTCGAATTTTCTTTTGAGGCTCTCATAGTCTCCTTCACCCTTGAAACAAGTGATAAAGAAGAAAAGAATAAGTGTTTGCTATGAGGAATATCAAAGAAAATTCTAAAGAAAACTTTAAAAGAACATATTAAAGAGTAAAGGCTAGTAATAGAGCTAAGATAATGAATTTAAGAAATTTAAATAGAGTAGAGTTTAGAGCACAGCCTTTTTGGTGTTTTGATGGATAGGAAGGAGAGGGTTGATCACTGATGCGGTTTGGAATTCCTCCTTGAGACCGCTCCTCTAGCCATGGTTTTTAACCAGGCCAGTTTTATCGTCAGACTGATATATGTCCACTGAATCGGACATAACTCTCGAACGGATGCTCGGATTGGTATGATTCCACTTCCACTGGCAAGATGACTCCATGGTCTAGAACTTTTGTGAAGAACGCGGAAGCTGAATCGCAGTGGAAGGGTTTCGTCCGAGTCGATCTTTGAGACGCTTCGGCTGAGCTTTAAGTAAAAACTTTTGCTTGTGGCCGAGCAGAATCTGTGAGGTACGGTCTGAAGTCACTTGATAGTTGATCTCCCCCGTAACCTTTACTTGATGATGGGCTGAAACCTCATCACCTCAGTTGAAACCTTGTGCATCACCGTTCTTGTGCACATCCGATCAACAGTTGAAACCTTGTGCATCACCTTTCTTAAAGACCATTGTGCACATCCGATCAACAACTTGGCACTAACACACATGCTCTTGGGCTGATTCATCACCTTCCACCCTTAACAAAGACTTGGTGGCCCTTGGTTCTAACTCCAGGCATTGTGCTGCGCTCTCCTCATGGCTATCTTGTAGCCTTCAACCTCGCCACTTCTTCTTGAGATAGTAAGCGAGCTCCACACAATCTTCAAGGCTGAAACTGAAACCAAATTCAATGGGACAGATTCTAAACAAGAGATTGTGAGAGATTAGAGAATAGAGTATATTACTGAAAAATAAAAGAGAATTTAGAGAATAAGTAACCAGAGAATTAGTAACCAAGAGTATAGAGTATAGTAGTATATGGGCGGAAGTATAAGGTGAGTGGAGAATAGAATAGAGAATTTGCTCAAGAGTTCTTATGGACAGAGTTATACTCTGTTTTCTTGAGTTTGCAGAAGCTTTGACAGCCAAGAGCATCCAACATTCAACAAGACTTTGGTGCTTTAATGGCTGAAACACATGGACCGTTTGGAAAATTAATTTCTCCAACGGTTTGGACCTAACTCATGGTAGAATCACTCAAACAAAGTGTTCTCCAAGAGCATAAAGCTTTAGATCCACGAAGATAACATATAGAAGATGTTTTTCGTGGTCCCAAGCAAAGAAGAAACAACAAAAGCCTTTGGAACAACCTATTGTCCAACGGTTAAAAGAAAGCATCTTTGAACAGCTTTAGTCTAGTTGACCAAGCGGACATGAGATGCGAAAATTAAGATCTCTCTCTTCTTCAAGCTTGAATCTGGACACACCATAGGGCCAGAAACAAAGCTTTCTCAACATTGAGAAGAAGAAGTAGCGATTTAGCAACTAAACCTCTAGAGGAAAATTAACTTAAAGCAAAATTAAACCTTTAAAGGAAAATTAACTAAATCCTAAGAGAATCCTAAGAAAATCCTAAGAATTTCGTGGCTCATACAAGCACACAAGAACCGTGAATCCTCACCATGAACAACACAATTTGCTCAATGGTTCATCACTTCCCACACATCCCAAAATAAACAAAGCTATTACCACATCGGTAAAGCTTAAGGATGGGGCTTGTAAAATCGATTTCTTTCCACACACTTGGTCTACAAATTCTAACAAGACAAGAGACCAATCTTACTCAACAATGAGCTGCTAGAGAATCGATTTAATCAACAAAAGCAAAAATAAAGCTTTAAAGAAACTAAGCTAAGCGATTTAACACCTAAGCAAAGTCTAAAACTTTAACTAAGCTAACTCCTAAGAAAACGACTTTGAGAATGAGTTTAAAACACCAAGAACAGAACCTGCTCTGATACCATGTTGGGATTTATGAGACAAAGCTCACAAGAGAGGGTAGACAAACACTTGGTGAATGAATCCCCCTTTACCCACAACAAACTAACCCATTCTCAAGGGGGAGGAGAGAACATCAACTTGTGATGAACTCCCCATAAACAAGCTAGATAGAACCCAAATACTAGAGAGTAAGCGGATCCTACCTAGGAGAAGCACTAGTTTGAGACTATCCCCTTCTAGTATCACAACACTTAGAGTTTGTGTACTTAGGAGAAGGAGGATTAGAATCAGTAATCTAGGCTAAGTAAAGCAGTAAATAAAGAAGAGTTTAGGTGGGTTTGAGAAGAGAATTAGGCTGCCATAAGGGCAGCCCCTAACCGCTAATCACCTAAACAATCTACATTGTGAATATGAACAAGAACACAAGTAGAGAGGGGAAATCGGATTCTCTTCTATTAGATAATATTGTGTGTTGTATTTTACATATGAGAGATTACATCTTAATATAGGAGAAACAAGGTCATATGACCGTTAGACACAAAGAGAGAAGGGGAAGGTATGAAAGTGACTTGTAGCCGTTTGTCTCGAGTAGAGGAAGAAGAGAGCGACTTCTCTCTTCCTTCACCTAACCAAAAGCACACGTGAGTCTCCCTTCCTTCCTTTTCCTTCTTCCTTCCTTTTCCTTCTTCTTCATGGGCCTCTCTCTCTTGTAAGGCCTCGTTTTCCTTCTCCTAAGCCACTCAAACTCGGCCTTTCCATCACATGAACCGAGAGCACAGGCCTAAGGGCCGAGACCGTACGGACGGGCCTTCTCTTCATCGTACGGACGGGCCTTCTCTTCATCGTACGGACGGGCCTGTACAGACGGGCCTGTACGGACGGGCCTGTACGGACGGGCCTTCTCTTCAATGTGTTCACGGCCTAACTGGCCGCTCACCGGACATGGGTCCGTTCACGGACACGGTACATGGTACCGGACACGGTACATGGTCGCTCACGGACACGGACATGGCCTTACCGGCCTTTACATGGCCTTTCCGGCCTTTCTTCTCTTCTTCCAAGGCTCGGCCTTACCGGCCTCTCCTCTCTCCTCCTTGGTACATTCTAATAATAAACACTAACATAGCTGTTTACAGCTACTAAGCAATGTTTTCTTGCTGTTAGCCTGTTTTGGGACGAAATGGGTATAAGTGGCTTTTAAAATCTTCACATCTATCTCAAACTCTTATAATTAGTTAGTTGCATTGGATTAAGACACATTTTAACCCTAGAAACACTAACATAGCTGTTTACAACTTCTAAGCAATGTTTTCTTGGTTTTAGCCTGTTTTGGGACAAAATGGTTATAAGTGGCTTTTAAACTCTCCACATCTATCTCAAACTCTTATACTTAGTTAGTTGCATTGGATTAAGACACATTTTAACCCCATAAACACTAACACAGCTGTTTACAGCTACTAAGCAATGTTTTCTTGCTGTTAGCCTGTTTTGGTACAAAATGGGTATAAGTGGCTTTTAAACTCTTCACATCTATCTCAAACTCTTATAATTAGTTAGTTGCATTGGATTAAGAAACATTTTAACCCCAGAAACACTAACATAGCTGTTTACAACTTCTAAGCAATGTTTTCTTGGTTTTAGCCTGTTTTGGGACAAAATGGGTATAAGTGGCTTTTAAACTCTTCACATCTATCTCAAACTCTTATAATTAGTTAGTTGCATTGGATTAAGACAAATTTTAACCCCAGAAACACTAACATAGCTGTTTACAACTTCTAAGCAATGTTTTCTTGGTTTTAGCCTGTTTTGGGACAAAATGGGTATAAGTGGCTTTTAAACTCTCCACATCTATCTCAAACTCTTCTAATTAGTTAGTTGCATTGGATTAAGACACATTTTAACCCCATAAACACTAACATAGCTGTTTACAGCTACTAAGCAATGTTTTCTTGCTGTTAGCCTGTTTTGGGAGAAAATGGGTATAAGTGGCTTTTAATCTCTCCACATCTATCTCAAACTCTTATAATTAGTTAGTTGCATTGGATTAAGACACATTTTAACCCCATAAACACTAACATAGCTGTTTACAGCTTCTAAGCAATGTTTTCTTGCTGTTAGCCTGTTTTGGGACAAAATGGGTATAAGTGGCTTTTAAACTCTCCACATCTATCTCAAACTCTTATAATTAGTTAGTTGCATTGGATTAAGACACATTTTAGCCCCATAAACACTAACATAGCTGTTTACAGCTTCTAAGCAATGTTTTCTTGCTGTTAGCCTGTTTTGGGACAAAATGGTTATAAGTGGCTTTTAAACTCTCCACATCTATCTCAAACTATCTCAAACTCTTATCATTAGTTAGTTGCATTGGATTAAGACACATTTTAATCCCATAAACACTAACATAGCTGTTTACAGCTACTAAGCAATGTTTTCGTGGTTTTAGCCTCTATTGGGACAAAATGGGAATAAGTGGCTTTTAAACTCTCCACATCTATCTCAAACTCTTATAATTAGTTAGTTGCATTGGATTAAGGCACATTTTAACCCCAGAAACACTAACATAGCTGTTTACAACTTCTAAGCAATGTTTTCTTGGTTTTAGCCTGTTTTGGGACAAAATGGGTATAAGTGGCTTTTAAACTCTCCACATCTATCTCAAACTCTTATAATTAGTTAGTTGCATTGGATTAAGACACATTTTAACCCCAGAAACACTAACATAGCTGTTTACAACTTCTAAGCAATGTTTTCTTGGTTTTAGCCTGTTTTGGGACAAAATAGTTATAAGTGGCTTTTAAACTCTCCACATCGATCTCAAACTCTTATAATTAGTTAGTTGCATTGGATTAAGACACATTTTAACCCTAGAAACACTAACATAGCTGTTTACAACTTCTAAGCAATGTTTTCTTGGTTTTAGCCTGTTTTGGGACAAAATGGTTATAAGTGGCTTTTAAACTCTCCACATCTATCTCAAACTCTTATACTTAGTTAGTTGCATTGGATTAAGACACATTTTAACCCCATAAACACTAACACAGCTGTTTACAGCTACTAAGCAATGTTTTCTTGCTGTTAGCCTGTTTTGGTACAAAATGGGTATAAGTGGCTTTTAAACTCTTCACATCTATCTCAAACTCTTATAATTAGTTAGTTGCATTGGATTAAGAAACATTTTAACCCCAGAAACACTAACATAGCTGTTTACAACTTCTAAGCAATGTTTTCTTGGTTTTAGCCTGTTTTGGGACAAAATGGGTATAAGTGGCTTTTAAACTCTTCACATCTATCTCAAACTCTTATAATTAGTTAGTTGCATTGGATTAAGACAAATTTTAACCCCAGAAACACTAACATAGCTGTTTACAACTTCTAAGCAATGTTTTCTTGGTTTTAGCCTGTTTTGGGACAAAATGGGTATAAGTGGCTTTTAAACTCTCCACATCTATCTCAAACTCTTCTAATTAGTTAGTTGCATTGGATTAAGACACATTTTAACCCCATAAACACTAACATAGCTGTTTACAGCTACTAAGCAATGTTTTCTTGCTGTTAGCCTGTTTTGGGACAAAATGGGTATAAGTGGCTTTTAATCTCTCCACATCTATCTCAAACTCTTATAATTAGTTAGTTGCATTGGATTAAGACACATTTTAACCCCATAAACACTAACATAGCTGTTTACAGCTTCTAAGCAATGTTTTCTTGGTTTTAACCTGTTTTGGGACAAAATGGTTATAAGTGGCTTTTAAACTCTCCACATCTATCTCAAACTCTTATACTTAGTTAGTTGCATTGGATTAAGACACATTTGAACCCCATAAACACTAACATAGCTGTTTACAGCTACTAAGCAATGTTTTCTTGCTGTTAGCCTGTTTTGGGACAAAATGGGTATAAGTGGCTTTTAAACTCTCCACATCTATCTCAAACTCTTATACTTAGTTAGTTGCATTGGATTAAGACACATTTTAACCCCATAAACACTAACATAGTTGTTTACAGCTACTAAGCAATGTTTTCTTGCTGTTAGCCTGTTTTGGGACAAAATGGGTATAAGTGGCTTTTAAACTCTTCACATCTATCTCAAACTGTTATAATTAGTTAGTTGCATTGGATTAAGACACATTTTAACCCCAGAAACACTAACATAGCTGTTTACAACTTCTAAGCAATGTTTTCTTGGTTTTAGCCTGTTTTGGGATAAAATGGGTATAAGTGGCTATTAAACTCTCCACATCTATCTCAAACTCTTACCATTAGTTAGTTGCATTGGATTGAGACACATTTTAATCCCATAAACACTAACATAGCTGTTTACAGCTACTAAGCAATGTTTTCGTGGTTTTAGCCTCTATTGGGACAAAATGGGAATAAGTGGCTTTTAAACTCTCCACATCTATCTCAAACTCTTATAATTAGTTAGTTGCATTGGATTAAGACACATTTTAACCCCAGAAACACTAACATAGCTGTTTACAACTTCTAAGCAATGTTTTCTTGGTTTTAGCCTGTTTTGGGACAAAATGGGTATAAGTGGCTTTTAAACTCTCCACATCTATCTCAAACTCTTATAATTAGTTAGTTGCATTGGATTAAGACACATTTTAACCCCAGAAACACTAACATAGCTGTTTACAACTTCTAAGCAATGTTTTCTTGGTTTTAGCCTGTTTTGGGACAAAATGGTTATAAGTGGCTTTTACACTCTCCACATCTATCTCAAACTCTTATAATTAGTTAGTTGCATTGGATTAAGACACATTTTAACCCCATAAACACTAACATAGCTGTTTACAGCTTCTAAGCAATGTTTTCTTGCTGTTAGCCTGTTTTGGGACAAAATGGGTATAAGTGGCTTTTAAACTCCCCACATCTATCTCAAACTCTTATAATTAGTTAGTTGCATTGGATTAAGACACATTTTAGCCCCATAAACACTAACATAGCTGTTTACAGCTTCTAAGCAATGTTTTCTTGCTGTTAGCCTGTTTTGGGACAAAATGGTTATAAGTGGCTTTTTAACTCTCCACATCTATCTCAAACTCTTATACTTAGTTAGTTGCATTGGATTAAGACACATTTTAACCCCATAAACACTAACATAGCTGTTTACAGCTACTAAGCAATGTTTTCTTGCTGTTAGCCTGTTTTGGAACAAAATGGGTATAAGTGGCTTTTAAACTCTCCACATCTATCTCAAACTCTTATAATTAGTTAGTTGCATTGGATTAAGACACATTTTAGCCCCATAAACACTAACATAGCTGTTTACAGCTTCTAAGCAATGTTTTCTTGGTTTTAGCCTGTTTTGGTACAAAATGGTTATAAGTGGCTTTTAAACTCTCCACATCTATCTCAAACTCTTATACTTAGTTAGTTGCATTGGATTAAGACACATTTTAACCCCATAAACACTAACATAGCTGTTTACAGCTACTAAGCAATGTTTTCTTGCTGTTAGCCTGTTTTGGGACGAAATGGGTATAAGTGGCTTTTAAAATCTTCACATCTATCTCAAACTCTTATAATTAGTTAGTTGCATTGGATTAAGACACATTTTAACCCTAGAAACTCTGAAATGGGACACCACCGTCCGTACGGCCGTACGGACGTCCGTACTGTTATCAAAGTGGGCCGTCCGTACAACCATCGAGGATATCAGGTCCAGCCCATCAGTGAGAGCCTCCAACGGTCACAAGCCTTCGAGATCCTTCCTCCTTCATAACCGTTGACAAGCTGTGCAAGTGGAAGGGAAAGGAAGATCACATGTTGTGATTAAGGAGGTGTCACTATCTCCATTTGTAAATGTGTATAGCATCTTAGAGGAATATTCTTGTATGTATGACTATAATAAGGATGTAACTAGGTTACTAATAAAGTAAGAAGAGAAAATATCTCTTTCTCCAATTCTCTCCATGCGCCTACTCTCTTCCCTTCTCTATCCGATCTCTATTCTTAGTTACTCTCAAATCTCTCTAATTTAAAACTTACATGGTATCAGAGCAGATTGTTCCTGTTCTTTGACTTCATCTCCATCACAATCTTCCGCATTCTCTCTATCTTGTGCTTTCAAATCTCTTTGTTCCCAAAATTTCTTTTAACCGTTGGGTAAACACCTAAACCACCGAATTCATCATGGAAAACACCAAAACTATGATTGTTCCGGTTACTCTCAAGGGAGAGAACTACTTACTGTGGGCTAGAACCACGAAGACAGCCCTATGCGGCCGAGGACTTTGGTCCCATGTTGAAGCGAGTGAGGCTCCAAGTGGCGAGGCCACCAAAGACGACAAGGATCTTGTCGCAGACGAAAGGAACAAGTGGTTTCAAGAAGACCAAGGAGTCCTAGCCATTATTCAAAACTCCCTAGATGCCCCCATCCTTGAAGCTTACTCCTATTGCGAAACTGCAAAGGACTTATGGGACACTCTTAAGAATGTCTTTGGAAATGTTACTAACGTGAACCGGATCTTCGAGATTAAGAGAACCATCAACAATCTCAACCAGGAAGACATGGAGTTCACTAAACACTTTGGAAAGTTTAGGTCACTTTGGGCTGAACTAGAGATGCTCCGGCCGGCGACCGTAGATCCAGCCATCTTGAACGAAAGGCGTGAACAAGATAAAGTGTTCGGCTTACTCTTAACGTTGAACCCCTCCTACAACGACCTTATCAAGCATATCCTACGATCTGACAAGCTTCCTAGCCTAGACGACGTATGTAACCAAATTCAAAAGGAACATGGTTCCATGGGGCTATTCGGAGGCAAAGGGGAGTTAATAACTGTCAACAAGGTGGAAATGGCATCGGCTAACCGAGGATACTACAAGCCGGACGACAAGAATCCACCAGTATGTGAACATTGTAAGAAAGTGGGTCACTTCAAGAGCCGCTGCTGGATCCTTCACCCACACCTTCGCCGTGGAGGACCAAACCGTGGAGGACCACCAAGAGCCCATCAAGCCGCTGTAATGGGAGAAACACCAACCGAACCATCCCAACAAGCTACTGCACTCACGGCGTCCTCCGAGCTGGTGAGGAAGTCCGACCTTGATGCGCTCATCAAAGCCCTCAAGGAGGCCTCCGGTAAATCTTTTCTCGCCCTAAACAAAACTAAACCTCTTATTGTTGATTCCGGTGCATCTCATCACATGATTAGTGATTCTAGATTAATAAGTGATATTACACCGGCAAATGGTAATGTTGTTATAGCTAATGGCGAGAAGGTACCGGTTAAAGGTGTAGGAAATTTGAAATTGTTTGACAAAGTAACCAAGGCTTTTTATATGCCAACTTTCACATCAAATTTACTATCCGTTAAGAGAGCTACCACTGATTTGAATTGTTATGCAATATTTAGTCCTAACAAGGTTCATTTTCAGGATATTGAAACAAGTAAAGTTCTTGGACAAGGAGGTTCTAAGGATGATCTCTATGTGCTTGAGGACTTGAATCTATCTTCTACTTCTGCATCTTGTTTTAAATCGGTTGTTGTTAAACCTAATGACTCTATTCTTCATGCTAGATTAGGACATCCTCACACTAGAGCCTTAACCTTGATGTTTCCTAGTATTTCTTTTAAAAATGATGAATGTGAGGCTTGTATCCTTGGTAAACATTGCAAAGCTGTTTTTCCTAAATCTATTACTATGTATGAAAACTGTTTTGATTTAGTCCATTCTGATGTTTGGACATCTCCTTGCCTTTCTAGAGAAAATCAAAAGTATTTTGTTATTTTTATTGATGAAAAATCGAAATATACTTGGTTGACCTTACTCCCTTCTAAGGATAGAGTTCTTGAGGCCTTTACTAATTTCCAAAATTATGTTACTAACCACTATCATGCAAAGATTAAAATTTTGAGATCAGATAATGGTGGAGAGTACACAAGTCATGCCTTTAAACAACATCTAGCCAAACATGGAATTCTTCACCAAACTAGTTGCCCATACACACCACAACAAAATGGAGTGGCTGAGAGGAAGAATAGGCATCTCATGGAGGTTGCAAGGTCTATGATGTTCCATACAACGGTTCCAAAGCGTTTTTGGGGTGATGCTGTCCTTGCGGCCTGTTACCTTATTAATCGCACACCAACGAAGATCCTTAATGACATATCCCCATTTGAGGTATTAAACAAGGCTAAACCTACATTTGACCATCTAAGGGTGTTTGGTTGTGTTTGTTATGTGTTGCGACCAGGTGAACTACGAGACAAACTCGATGCCAAGAGTGTTAAGAGCATGTTTATCGGCTACTCCACAACACAAAAGGGCTATAAGTGCTATGATCCGGCGACAAGGAGAGTTCTCATATCTCGTGATGTCAAGTTTGTGGAGACAAAAGGATTCTATGACGAGCCCAACTGGGATGAACTACGTAACCTATCAACCACCCCATCGGATCGAACGCGGAACCTACGTGTCATCCTTGAGCGGCTAGGCATTGAAAACGATCGGGCCGCCAATGATCCTGCCGAGCCAACTGAACCTTCTGTCCCATCTACTGATCCTGTTCCTGTCGAGCCAAATGCACCAGAAACATCTATGGAAGATCATGGTACCGCGGACTCCGGACACGGACACGGACACGGACACGGACACGGACACGGACATGGACATGGACACGGACACGGACACAGACACGGACATGGACACGGACACGGACACGGACACGGACACGGTACCACGGACACGGACACGGACACGGACACGGACACAGTACCATTCACGGAACCGGAAGTTCCAGTCAGTGCTGAGTCCGAGGCTGGGCCTATCGTTCCTCTCCGACGAAGTCAGCGCATCAAGTTTCACCCCAACAACTGGACGAACACTCGAGTGTACTACAACAACATGGCCGTCGCGCACCCAATTCAGGCCGTATGTTCACTTGCTCATCTCCCGATTGATCATCAAGTCTTTCTTGGCCACATTGATGCGAACTGGATTCCCCAGACCTATGCTGAGGCCAAGGACCACAAGGAATGGCAAGATGCGATCAACGCTGAAAACACGGCCATGGTCCAAAACCGTACGTGGGATGAAGCCGATTTGCCCAACGGCAAGAAGGCCGTTACCTCGCGTTATATCTTCACCATCAAATACAAGAGCAATGGTGAGATCGAACGCTACAAAGCCCGGCTTGTTGCACGAGGATTCACACAAACGTATGGGGAGGACTATCTTGATACGTTTGCTCCGGTGGCCAAGCTTCACACCGTTCGAGTCGTTCTCTCTCTTGCCACCAACCTCGATTGGGAACTTTGGCAAATGGATGTTAAGAACGCCTTCTTGCAAGGAGAGCTTGAAGACGAAGTGTATATGCGGCCACCACCGGGCTTAGAAGACACCATTAGTCCGGGCAAGGTGTTAAAACTCAACAAAGCAATCTATGGCCTAAAACAGTCTCCAAGAGCATGGTACCACAAGCTAAGCACCACTCTCCTTGACAAAGGATTCCGAAAATCCGAGGCTGATCATACTCTATTCACGCTAACAAGCACAAAAGGTATAATAGTCATTCTAGTGTATGTTGATGATATCATCATCACTGGAAGTGACTCGGTAGGTATTCAAACCACTAAAACCTTTTTGAAATCAGTTTTTGATATTAAAGACCTTGGAGAGTTGAAATATTTTCTTGGGATAGAAGTTTACAGATCGGATAAAGGTCTATTCTTGTCACAAAGGAAATATGCACTTGACTTGTTGAGTGAAACAGGAAAATTAGGTTCAAAAGCGGTGTCTACACCCCTTGAAGAGAACTACAAGGCCGGAGGACAGGGGGAGCTTGATACAGCTCCGTTCAAGGACGTTAGCCTATACCGGCGCCTAGTAGGTAAGCTTATCTACTTAACGATCACACGACCTGATATTTGTTTTGCTGTGAACCAGGCCAGCCAGCATATGAAGAACCCAACGATCCATCATTGGAACATGGTGACACGAATCCTCAAGTACATCAAAGGCTCACCGGGACAAGGCATTTGGATGGGACGCAATAAGAACACCGAACTAGTGGGCTATTGCGATGCTGACTATGCCGGAGATCGAGAGGACCGCCGCTCAACTACAGGCTACTGCACGTTCCTTGGTGGTAACTTGGTCACTTGGAAGAGCAAGAAGCAAAAGGTCGTATCACTTTCAAGTGCGGAGTCCGAATATAGAGCTATGAGGAAACTAACAACGGAACTGATGTGGTTAAAGGCACTCCTCAAGGATCTTGGAATTGAATCACCGAAACCAATCACTATGCATTGTGATAATGAAGCCGCCATCCATATCGCCACCAATTCAGTGTTTCATGAGAGAACCAAGCATATTGAAGTCGATTGTCATAAAGTTAGAGAGCAAATCAAGCTTGGGGTTGTCCTACCATGTCATACCGAAAGCAAAGAACAACTGGCTGACATCCTCACCAAAGCAGCAAGCCCACAAGTGTGTGAATACATTCACTCGAAGCTTGGCCTCATAGACCTTACTCGGCCATGAGATCCTAAATCGGCACCTACACTCTTTTTCCCTTGTGTATAGTTTTTCCCAAGTGGTTTTCTATACTAAGGTTTTTAATGAGGTGGGTGCCCATTTAGTCAAGCTTGATCCATGGCCTTAGTCAAGCTTGAGGGGGAGTCTGAAATGGGACACCACCGTCCGTACGGCCGTACGGACGTCCGTACTGTTATCAAAGTGGGCCGTCCGTACAACCATCGAGGATATCAGGTCCAGCCCATCAGTGAGAGCCTCCAACGGTCACAAGCCTTCGAGATCCTTCCTCCTTCATAACCGTTGACAAGCTGTGCAAGTGGAAGGGAAAGGAAGATCACATGTTGTGATTAAGGAGGTGTCACTATCTCCATTTGTAAATGTGTATAGCATCTTAGAGGAATATTCTTGTATGTATGACTATAATAAGGATGTAACTAGGTTACTAATAAAGTAAGAAGAGAAAATATCTCTTTCTCCAATTCTCTCCATGCGCCTACTCTCTTCCCTTCTCTATCCGATCTCTATTCTTAGTTACTCTCAAATCTCTCTAATTTAAAACTTACAGAAACACTAACATAGCTGTTTACAACTTCTAAGCAATGTTTTTTTGGTTTTAGCCTGTTTTGGGACAAAATGGTTATAAGTGGCTTTTAAACTCTCCACATCTATCTCAAACTCTTATACTTAGTTAGTTGCATTGGATTAAGACACATTTTAACCCCATAAACACTAACATAGCTGTTTACAGCTACTAAGCAATGTTTTCTTGCTGTTAGCCTGTTTTGGTACAAAATGGGTATAAGTGGCTTTTAAACTCTTCACATCTATCTCAAACTCTTATAATTAGTTAGTTGCATTGGATTGAGAAACATTTTAACCCCAGAAACACTAACATAGCTGTTTACAACTTCTAAGCAATGTTTTCTTGGTTTTAGCCTGTTTTGGGACAAAATGGGTATAAGTGGCTTTTAAACTCTTCACATCTATCTCAAACTCTTATAATTAGTTAGTTGCATTGGATTAAGACACTTTTTAACCCCAGAAACACTAACATAGCTGTTTACAACTTCTAAGCAATGTTTTCTTGGTTTTAGCCTGTTTTGGGACAAAATGGGTATAAGTGGCTTTTAAACTCTCCACATCTATCTCAAACTCTTATAATTAGTTAGTTGCATTGGATTAAGACACAGTTTTAACCCCATAAACACTAACATAGCTGTTTACAGCTACTAAGCAATGTTTTCTTGCTGTTAGCCTGTTTTGGGACAAAATGGGTATAAGTGGCTTTTAACCTCTCCACATCTATCTCAAACTCTTATAATTAGTTAGTTGCATTGGATTAAGACACATTTTAACCCCATAAACACTAACATAGCTGTTTACAGCTTCTAAGCAATGTTTTCTTGGTTTTAACCTGTTTTGGGACAAAATGGTTATAAGTGGCTTTTAAACTCTCCACATCTATCTCAAACTCTTATACTTAGTTAGTTGCATTGGATTAAGACACATTTTAACCCCATAAACACTAACATAGCTGTTTACAGCTACTAAGCAATGTTTTCTTGCTGTTAGCCTGTTTTGGGACAAAATGGGTATAAGTGGCTTTTAAACTCTCCACATCTATCTCAAACTATCTCAAACTCTTATCATTAGTTAGTTGCATTGGATTAAGACACATTTTAATCCCATAAACACTAACATAGCTTTTTACAGCTACTAAGCAATGTTTTCTTGGTTTTAGCCTCTATTGGGACAAAATGGGAATAAGTGGCTTTTAAACTCTCCACATCTATCTCAAACTCTTATACTTAGTTAGTTGCATTGAATTAAGACATATTTTTACCCCATAAACACTAACATAGCTGTTTACAGCTACTAAGCAATGTTTTCTTGCTGTTAGCCTGTTTTGGGACAAAATGGGTATAAGTGGCTTTTAAACTCTCCACATCTATCTCAAAGTCTTATAATTAGTTAGTTGCATTAGTTTAAGACACATTTTAACCCCATAAACACTAACATAGCTGTTTACCAACTTCTAAGCAATGTTTTCTTGGTTTTAGCCTGTTTTGGGACAAAATGGGTATAAGTGGCTTTTAAACTCTCCACATCTATCTCAAACTCTTATCATTAGTTAGTTGCATTGGATTAAGACACATTTTAATCCCATAAACACTAACATAGCTGTTTACAGCTACTAAGCAATGTTTTCTTGGTTTTAGCCTCTATTGGGACAAAATGGGAATAAGTGGCTTTTAAACTCTCCACATCTATCTCAAACTCTTATAATTAGTTAGTTGCATTGGATTAAGACACATTTTAACCCCAGAAACACTAACATAGCTGTTTACAACTTCTAAGCAATGTTTTCTTGGTTTTAGCCTGTTTTGGGACAAAATGGGTATAAGGTGGCTTTTAAACTCTCCACATCTATCTCAAACTCTTATAATTAGTTAGTTGCATTGGATTAAGACACATTTTAACCCCAGAAACACTAACATAGCTGTTTACAACTTCTAAGCAATGTTTTCTTGGTTTTAGCCTGTTTTGGGACAAAATGGTTATAAGTGGCTTTTAAACTCTCCACATCTATCTCAAACTCTTATAATTAGTTAGTTGCATTGGATTAAGACACATTTTAACCCCATAAACACTAACATAGCTGTTTACAGCTTCTAAGCAATGTTTTCTTGGTTTTAGCCTGTTTTGGGACAAAATGGTTATAAGTGGCTTTTTAACTCTCCACATCTATCTCAAACTATCTCAAACTCTTATCATTAGTTAGTTGCATTGGATTAAGACACATTTTAATCCCATAAACACTAACATAGCTTTTTACAGCTACTAAGCAATGTTTTCTTGGTTTTAGCCTCTATTGGGACAAAATGGGAATAAGTGGGTTTTAAACTCTCCACATCTATCTCAAACTCTTATACTTAGTTAGTTGCATTGAATTAAGACATATTTTTACCCCATAAACACTAACATAGCTGTTTACAGCTACTAAGCAATGTTTTCTTGCTGTTAGCCTGTTTTGGGACAAAATGGGTATAAGTGGCTTTTAAACTCTCCACATCTATCTCAAAGTCTTATAATTAGTTAGTTGCATTAGATTAAGACACATTTTAACCCCATAAACACTAACATAGCTGTTTACAGCTTCTAAGCAATGTTTTCTTGGTTTTAGCCTGTTTTGGGACAAAATGGTTATAAGTGGCTTTTAAACTCTCCACATCTATCTCAAACTCTTATACTTAGTTAGTTGCATTGGATTAAGACACATTTTAACCCCATAAACACTAACATAGCTGTTTACAGCTACTAAGCAATGTTTTCTTGCTGTTAGCCTGTTTTGGGACAAAATGGGTATAAGTGGCTTTTAAACTCTTCACATCTATCTCAAAGTCTTATAATTAGTTAGTTGCATTGGATTAACACACATTTTAACCCCATAAACACTAACATAGCTGTTTACAGCTACTAAGCAATGTTGTCTTGCTGTTAGCCTGTTTTGGGACAAAATGGGTATAAGTGGCTTTTAAACTCTCCACATCTATCTCAAACTCTTATACTTAGTTAGTTGCATTGGATTAAGACACATTTTAACCCCATAAACACTAACATAGTTGTTTACAGCTACTAAGCAATGTTTTCTTGCTGTTAGCCTGTTTTGGGACAAAATGGGTATAAGTGGCTTTTAAACTCTTCACATCTATCTCAAACTCTTATAATTAGTTAGTTGCATTGGATTAAGACACATTTTAACCCCAGCAACACTAACATAGCTGTTTACAACTTCTAAGCAATGTTTTCTTGGTTTTAGCCTGTTTTGGGACAAAATGGGTATAAGTGGCTTTTGAACTCTCCACATCTATCTCAAACTCTTATAATTAGTTAGTTGCATTGGATTAAGACACATTTTAACCCCAGAAACACTAACATAGCTGTTTACAACTTCTAAGCAATGTTTTCTTGGTTTTAGCCTGTTTTGGGACAAAATGGGTATAAGTGGCTTTTAAACTCTCCACATCTATCTCAAACTCTTATAATTAGTTAGTTGCATTGGATTAAGACACATTTTAACCCCATAAACACTAACATAGCTGTTTACAGCTACTAAGCAATGTTTTCTTGCTGTTAGCCTGTTTTGGGACAAAATGGGTATAAGTGGCTTTTAACCTCTCCACATCTATCTCCAACTCTTATAATTAGTTAGTTGCATTGGATTAAGACACATTTTAACCCCATAAACACTAACATAGCTGTTTACAGCTTCTAAGCAATGTTTTCTTGGTTTTAACCTGTTTTGGGACAAAATGGTTATAAGTGGCTTTTAAACTCTCCACATCTATCTCAAACTCTTATACTTAGTTAGTTGCATTGGATTAAGACACATTTTAACCCCCATAAACACTAACATAGCTGTTTACAGCTTCTAAGCAATGTTTTCTTGGTTTTAGCCTGTTTTGGGACAAAATGGTTATAAGTGGCTTTTAAACTCTCCACATCTATCTCAAACTCTTATAATTAGTTAGTTGCATTGGATTAAGACACATTTTAACCCCATAAACACTAACATAGCTGTTTACAGCTTCTAAGCAATGTTTTCTTGGTTTTAGCCTGTTTTGGGACAAAATGGGTATAAGTGGCTTTTAAACTCTCCACATCTATCTCAAACTCTTATAATTAGTTAGTTGCATTGGATTAAGACACATTTTAATCCCATAAACACTAACATAGCTTTTTACAGCTACTAAGCAATGTTTTCTTGGTTTTAGCCTCTATTGGGACAAAATGGGAATAAGTGGCTTTTAAACTCTCCACATCTATCTCAAACTCTTATACTTAGTTGCATTGAATTAAGACATATATTTACCCCATAAACACTAACATAGCTGTTTACAGCTACTAAGCAATGTTTTCTTGCTGTTAGCCTGTTTTGGGACAAAATGGGTATAAGTATTAGTATATATGAAGGAGAAGAGAGAGTGAGGCCGGTGAGGCCGAGCTGCACAAGGAAGAAGAGAGTGGCCAGTAAGGCTGCTAGTACAAGAAGTGTGGCCGGTAAGGCCATGAGTGGTGTGGGAGCGGCCAGTAAGGCCGTGAGCACAATAAGAGTGGCCAGTAAGGCCATATGGGCCGTGAGAACAATGAGAGTGGTCAGCAAGGCCATAAGAGCAATGTGAGAAGAATTGTGAAGTAAAGGCCTTATAAGAAGAAGAGGCCCAAGAAGAAGTTAAATGTCTCACAAAGGGAAAAGAAGGGAAGGAAGGAAGCATGTGAGACCTTGGTTGGTGAAGAATGAGACAACCAAGGGAAGGAGCTGTCCCTTTCACCATACACCCACTTGTGCACCAACGGCTATATGTCACTCTCACCTCTCATTTATCTCAAACGGCCATATACATTTGTTCTCCTATATTAAGCATTGTAATCTCTCATTTTGTAACACACAACATTATTATTCAATAGAAGAGAAACCGATTTCCTCTCTATACTTGTGTTCTTGTTTCATATTAACAATGTAGAGAGTTTAGGATTAGCGGTTAGGGGCTGCCCTTAAGGCAGCCTATTCTCTTCTTAAATCCACCTAAACTCTTCTTATTTACTGCTTTACTTAGCCTAGATTACTGATTCTTAATCCTCCTTCTCCTAAGTACACAAACTCTAAGTGTTGTGATACTAGAAGAGGATAAGTCTCAAACTAGTGCTTCTCCTAGTTAGGATCCGCTTACTCTCTAGTATTTGGGTTCTATCTAGCTTGTTTATGGGGAGTTCATCACAAGTTGATGTTCTCTCCTCCCCCTTGAGAATGAGTTAGTTTGTTGTGGGTAAAGGGGGATTCATTCACCAAGTGTTTGTCTACCCTCTCTTGTGAGCTTTGTCTCATAAATCCCAACAATAAGTGGCTTTTAAACTCTCCACATCTATCTCAAAGTCTTATAATTAGTTAGTTGCATTAGATTAAGACACATTTTAACCCCATAAACACTAACATAGCTGTTTACAGCTTCTAAGCAATGTTTTCTTGGTTTTAGCCTGTTTTGGGACAAAATGGTTATAAGTGGCTTTTAAACTCTCCACATCTATCTCAAACTCTTATACTTAGTTAGTTGCATTGGATTAAGACACATTTTAACCCCATAAACACTAACATAGCTGTTTACAGCTACTAAGCAATGTTTTCTTGCTGTTAGCCTGTTTTGGGACAAAATGGGTATAAGTGGCTTTTAAATCTTCACATCTATCTCAAAGTCTTATAGTTAGTTAGTTGCATTGGATTAAGACACATTTTAACCCCATAAACACTAACATAGCTGTTTACAGCTACTAAGCAATGTTTTCTTGCTGTTAGCCTGTTTTGGGACAAAATGGGTATAAGTGGCTTTTAAACTCTCCACATCTATCTCAAACTATTATACTTAGTTAGTTGCATTGGATTAAGACACATTTTAACCCCATAAACACTAACATAGCTGTTTACAGCTACTAAGCAATGTTTTCTTGCTGTTAGCCTGTTTTGGTATAAAATGGGTATAAGTGGCTTTTAAACTCTTCACATCTATCTCAAACTCTTATAATTAGTTAGTTGCATTGGATTAAGAAACATTTTAACCCCAGAAACACTAACATAGCTGTTTACAACTTCTAAGCAATGTTTTCTTGGTTTTAGCCTGTTTTGGGACAAAATGGGTATAAGTGGCTTTTAAACTCTTCACATCTACCTCAAACTCTTATAATTAGTTAGTTGCATTGGATTAAGACACTTTTTAACCCCAGAAACACTAACATAGCTGTTTACAACTTCTAAGCAATGTTTTCTTGGTTTTAGCCTGTTTTGGGACAAAATGGGTATAAGTGGCTTTTAAACTCTCCACATCTATCTCAAACTCTTATACTTAGTTAGTTGCATTGAATTAAGACATATTTTTACCCCATAAACACTAACATAGCTGTTTACAGCTACTAAGCAATGTTTTCTTGCTGTTAGCCTGTTTTGGGACAAAATGGGTATAAGTGGCTTTTAAACTCTCCACATCTATCTCAAAGTCTTATAATTAGTTAGTTGCATTAGATTAAGACACATTTTAACCCCATAAACACTAACATAGCTGTTTACAGCTTCTAAGCAATGTTTTCTTGGTTTTAGCCTGTTTTGGGACAAAATGGTTATAAGTGGCTTTTAAACTCTCCACATCTATCTCAAACTCTTATACTTAGTTAGTTGCATTGGATTAAGACACATTTTAACCCCATAAACACTAACATAGCTGTTTACAGCTACTAAGCAATGTTTTCTTGCTGTTAGCCTGTTTTGGGACAAAATGGGTATAAGTGGCTTTTAAATCTTCACATCTATCTCAAAGTCTTATAGTTAGTTAGTTGCATTGGATTAAGACACATTTTAACCCCATAAACACTAACATAGCTGTTTACAGCTACTAAGCAATGTTTTCTTGCTGTTAGCCTGTTTTGGGACAAAATGGGTATAAGTGGCTTTTAAACTCTCCACATCTATCTCAAACTATTATACTTAGTTAGTTGCATTGGATAAAGACACATTTTAACCCCATAAACACTAACATAGCTGTTTACAGCTACTAAGCAATGTTTTCTTGCTGTTAGCCTGTTTTGGTACAAAATGGGTATAAGTGGCTTTTAAACTCTTCACATCTATCTCAAACTCTTATAATTAGTTAGTTGCATTGGATTAAGAAACATTTTAACCCCAGAAACACTAACATAGCTGTTTACAACTTCTAAGCAATGTTTTCTTGGTTTTAGCCTGTTTTGGGACAAAATGGGTATAAGTGGCTTTTAAACTCTTCACATCTATCTCAAACTCTTATAATTAGTTAGTTGCATTGGATTAAGACACTTTTTAACCCCAGAAACACTAACATAGCTGTTTACAACTTCTAAGCAATGTTTTCTTGGTTTTAGCCTGTTTTGGGACAAAATGGGTATAAGTGGCTTTTAAACTCTCCACATCTATCTCAAACTCTTATAATTAGTTAGTTGCATTGGATTAAGACACATTTTAACCCCATAAACACTAACATAGCTGTTTACAGCTACTAAGCAATGTTTTCTTGCTGTTAGCCTGTTTTGGGACAAAATGGGTATAAGTGGCTTTTAACCTCTCCACATCTATCTCAAACTCTTATAATTAGTTAGTTGCATTGGATTAAGACACATTTTAACCCCATAAACACTAACATAGCTGTTTACAGCTTCTAAGCAATGTTTTCTTGGTTTTAACCTGTTTTGGGACAAAATGGTTATAAGTGGCTTTTAAACTCTCCACATCTATCTCAAACTCTTATACTTAGTTAGTTGCATTGGATTAAGACACATTTTAACCCCATAAACACTAACATAGCTGTTTACAGCTACTAAGCAATGTTTTCTTGCTGTTAGCCTGTTTTGGGACAAAATTGGTATAAGTGGCTTTTAAACTCTCCACATCTATCTCAAACTATCTCAAACTCTTATCATTAGTTAGTTGCATTGGATTAAGACACATTTTATTCCCATAAACACTAACATAGCTTTTTACAGCTACTAAGCAATGTTTTCTTGGTTTTAGCCTCTATTGGGACAAAATGGGAATAAGTGGCTTTTAAACTCTCCACATCTATCTCAAACTCTTATACTTAGTTAGTTGCATTGAATTAAGACATATTTTTACCCCATAAACACTAACATAGCTGTTTACAGCTACTAAGCAATGTTTTCTTGCTGTTAGCCTGTTTTGGGACAAAATGGGTATAAGTGGCTTTTAAACTCTCCACATCTATCTCAAAGTCTTATAATTAGTTAGTTGCATTAGATTAAGACACATTTTAACCCCATAAACACTAACATAGCTGTTTACAGCTTCTAAGCAATGTTTTCTTGGTTTTAGCCTGTTTTGGGACAAAATGGTTATAAGTGGCTTTTAAACTCTCCACATCTATCTCAAACTCTTATACTTAGTTAGTTGCATTGGATTAAGACACATTTTAACCCCATAAACACTAACATAGCTGTTTAAAGCTACTAAGCAATGTTTTCTTGCTGTTAGCCTGTTTTGGGACAAAATGGGTATAAGTGGCTTTTAAATCTTCACATCTATCTCAAAGTCTTATAGTTAGTTAGTTGCATTGGATTAAGACACATTTTAACCCCATAAACACTAACATAGCTGTTTACAGCTACTAAGCAATGTTTTCTTGCTGTTAGCCTGTTTTGGGACAAAATGGGTATAAGTGGCTTTTAAACTCTCCACATCTATCTCAAACTCTTATACTTAGTTAGTTGCATTGGATTAAGACACATTTTAACCCCATAAACACTAACATAGTTGTTTACAGCTACTAAGCAATGTTTTCTTGCTGTTAGCCTGTTTTGGGACAAAATGGGTATAAGTGGCTTTTAAACTCTTCACATCTATCTCAAACTCTTATAATTAGTTAGTTGCATTGGATTAAGACACATTTTAACCCCAGAAACACTAACATAGCTGTTTACAACTTCTAAGCAATGTTTTCTTGGTTTTAGCCTGTTTTGGGACAAAATGGGTATAAGTGGCTTTTAAACTCTCCACATCTATCTCAAAGTCTTATAATTAGTTAGTTGCATTAGATTAAGACACATTTTAACCCCATAAACACTAACATAGCTGTTTACAGCTTCTAAGCAATGTTTTCTTGGTTTTAGCCTGTTTTGGGACAAAATGGTTATAAGTGGCTTTTAAACTCTCCACATCTATCTCAAACTCTTATACTTAGTTAGTTGCATTGGATTAAGACACATTTTAACCCCATAAACACTAACATAGCTGTTTACAGCTACTAAGCAATGTTTTCTTGCTGTTAGCCTGTTTTGGGACAAAATGGGTATAAGTGGCTTTTAAATCTTCACATCTATCTCAAAGTCTTATAGTTAGTTAGTTGCATTGGATTAAGACACATTTTAACCCCATAAACACTAACATAGCTGTTTACAGCTACTAAGCAATGTTTTCTTGCTGTTAGCCTGTTTTGGGACAAAATGGGTATAAGTGGCTTTTAAACTCTCCACATCTATCTCAAACTATTATACTTAGTTAGTTGCATTGGATTAAGACACATTTTAACCCCATAAACACTAACATAGCTGTTTACAGCTACTAAGCAATGTTTTCTTGCTGTTAGCCTGTTTTGGGACAAAATGGGTATAAGTGGCTTTTAAACTCTCCACATCTATCTCAAACTCTTATACTTAGTTAGTTGCATTGGATTAAGACACATTTTAACCCCATAAACACTAACATAGCTGTTTACAGCTACTAAGCAATGTTTTCTTGCTGTTAGCCTGTTTTGGGACAAAATGGGTATAAGTGGCTTTTAAACTCTCCACATCTATCTCAAACTCTTATACTTAGTTAGTTGCATTGGATTAAGACACATTTTAACCCCATAAACACTAACATAGTTGTTTACAGCTACTAAGCAATGTTTTCTTGCTGTTAGCCTGTTTTGGGACAAAATGGGTATAAGTGGCTTTTAAACTCTTCACATCTATCTCAAACTCTTATAATTAGTTAGTTGCATTGGATTAAGACACATTTTAACCCCAGAAACACTAACATAGCTGTTTACAACTTCTAAGCAATGTTTTCTTGGTTTTAGCCTGTTTTGGGACAAAATGGGTATAAGTGGCTTTTAAACTCTCCACATCTATCTCAAAGTCTTATAATTAGTTAGTTGCATTAGATTAAGACACATTTTAACCCCATAAACACTAACATAGCTGTTTACAGCTTCTAAGCAATGTTTTCTTGGTTTTAGCCTGTTTTGGGACAAAATGGGTATAAGTGGCTTTTAAACTCTCCACATCTATCTCAAAGTCTTATAATTAGTTAGTTGCATTAGATTAAGACACATTTTAACCCCATAAACACTAACATAGCTGTTTACAGCTTCTAAGCAATGTTTTCTTGGTTTTAACCTGTTTTGGGACAAAATGGTTATAAGTGGCTTTTAAACTCTCCACATCTATCTCAAACTCTTATACTTAGTTAGTTGCATTGGATTAAGACACATTTTAACCCCATAAACACTAACATAGCTGTTTACAGCTACTAAGCAATGTTTTCTTGCTGTTAGCCTGTTTTGGGACAAAATGGGTATAAGTGGCTTTTAAATCTTCACATCTATCTCAAAGTCTTATAGTTAGTTAGTTGCATTGGATTAAGACACATTTTAACCCCATAAACACTAACATAGCTGTTTACAGCTACTAAGCAATGTTTTCTTGCTGTTAGCCTGTTTTGGGACAAAATGGGTATAAGTGGCTTTTAAACTCTCCACATCTATCTCAAACTATTATACTTAGTTAGTTGCATTGGATTAAGACACATTTTAACCCCATAAACACTAACATAGCTGTTTACAGCTACTAAGCAATGTTTTCTTGCTGTTAGCCTGTTTTGGTACAAAATGGGTATAAGTGGCTTTTAAACTCTTCACATCTATCTCAAACTCTTATAATTAGTTAGTTGCATTGGATTAAGAAACATTTTAACCCCAGAAACACTAACATAGCTGTTTACAACTTCTAAGCAATGTTTTCTTGGTTTTAGCCTGTTTTGGGACAAAATGGGTATAAGTGGCTTTTAAACTCTTCACATCTATCTCAAACTCTTATAATTAGTTAGTTGCATTGGATTAAGACACTTTTTAACCCCAGAAACACTAACATAGCTGTTTACAACTTCTAAGCAATGTTTTCTTGGTTTTAGCCTGTTTTGGGACAAAATGGGTATAAGTGGCTTTTAAACTCTCCACATCTATCTCAAACTCTTATAATTAGTTAGTTGCATTGGATTAAGACACATTTTAACCCCATAAACACTAACATAGCTGTTTACAGCTACTAAGCAATGTTTTCTTGCTGTTAGCCTGTTTTGGGACAAAATGGGTATAAGTGGCTTTTAACCTCTCCACATCTATCTCAAACTCTTATAATTAGTTAGTTGCATTGGATTAAGACACATTTTAACCCCATAAACACTAACATAGCTGTTTACAGCTTCTAAGCAATGTTTTCTTGGTTTTAACCTGTTTTGGGACAAAATGGTTATAAGTGGCTTTTAAACTCTCCACATCTATCTCAAACTCTTATACTTAGTTAGTTGCATTGGATTAAGACACATTTTAACCCCATAAACACTAACATAGCTGTTTACAGCTACTAAGCAATGTTTTCTTGCTGTTAGCCTGTTTTGGGACAAAATGGGTATAAGTGGCTTTTAAACTCTCCACATCTATCTCAAACTATCTCAAACTCTTATCATTAGTTAGTTGCATTGGATTAAGACACATTTTATTCCCATAAACACTAACATAGCTTTTTACAGCTACTAAGCAATGTTTTCTTGGTTTTAGCCTCTATTGGGACAAAATGGGAATAAGTGGCTTTTAACTCTCCACATCTATCTCAAACTCTTATACTTAGTTAGTTGCATTGAATTAAGACATATTTTTACCCCATAAACACTAACATAGCTGTTTACAGCTACTAAGCAATGTTTTCTTGCTGTTAGCCTGTTTTGGGACAAAATGGGTATAAGTGGCTTTTAAACTCTCCACATCTATCTCAAAGTCTTATAATTAGTTAGTTGCATTAGATTAAGACACATTTTAACCCCATAAACACTAACATAGCTGTTTACAGCTTCTAAGCAATGTTTTCTTGGTTTTAGCCTGTTTTGGGACAAAATGGTTATAAGTGGCTTTTAAACTCTCCACATCTATCTCAAACTCTTATACTTAGTTAGTTGCATTGGATTAAGACACATTTTAACCCCATAAACACTAACATAGCTGTTTACAGCTACTAAGCAATGTTTTCTTGCTGTTAGCCTGTTTTGGGACAAAATGGGTATAAGTGGCTTTTAAATCTTCACATCTATCTCAAAGTCTTATAGTTAGTTAGTTGCATTGGATTAAGACACATTTTAACCCCATAAACACTAACATAGCTGTTTACAGCTACTAAGCAATGTTTTCTTGCTGTTAGCCTGTTTTGGGACAAAATGGGTATAAGTGGCTTTTAAACTCTCCACATCTATCTCAAACTCTTATACTTAGTTAGTTGCATTGGATTAAGACACATTTTAACCCCATAAACACTAACATAGTTGTTTACAGCTACTAAGCAATGTTTTCTTGCTGTTAGCCTGTTTTGGGACAAAATGGGTATAAGTAGCTTTTAAACTCTTCACATCTATCTAAACTCTTATAATTAGTTAGTTGCATTGGATTAAGAAACATTTTAACCCCAGAAACACTAACATAGCTGTTTACAACTTCTAAGCAATGTTTTCTTGGTTTTAGCCTGTTTTGGGACAAAATGGGTATAAGTGGCTTTTAAACTCTTCACATCTATCTCAAACTCTTATAATTAGTTAGTTGCATTGGATTAAGACACATTTTAACCCCAGAAACACTAACATAGCTGTTTACAACTTCTAAGCAATGTTTTCTTGGTTTTAGCCTGTTTTGGGACAAAATGGGTATAAGTGGCTTTTAAACTCTCCACATTTATCTCAAACTCTTATAATTAGTTAGTTGCATTGGATTAAGACACATTTTAACCCCATAAACACTAACATAGCTGTTTACAGCTACTAAGCAATGTTTTCTTGCTGTTAGCCTGTTTTGGGACAAAATGGGTATAAGTGGCTTTTAACCTCTCCACATCTATCTCAAACTCTTATAATTAGTTAGTTGCATTGGATTAAGACACATTTTAACCCCATAAACACTAACATAGCTGTTTACAGCTTCTAAGCAATGTTTTCTTGGTTTTAACCTGTTTTGGGACAAAATGGTTATAAGTGGCTTTTAAACTCTCCACATCTATCTCAAACTCTTATACTTAGTTAGTTGCATTGGATTTAGACACATTTTAACCCCATAAACACTAACATAGCTGTTTACAGCTACTAAGCAATGTTTTCTTGCTGTTAGCCTGTTTTGGGACAAAATGGGTATAAGTGGCTTTTAAACTCTCCACATCTATCTCAAACTATCTCAAACTCTTATCATTAGTTAGTTGCATTGGATTAAGACACATTTTAATCCCATAAACACTAACATAGCTTTTTACAGCTACTAAGCAATGTTTTCTTGGTTTTAGCCTCTATTGGGACAAAATGGGAATAAGTGGCTTTTAAACTCTCCACATCTATCTCAAACTCTTATACTTAGTTAGTTGCATTGAATTAAGACATATTTTTACCCCATAAACACTAACATAGCTGTTTACAGCTACTAAGCAATGTTTTCTTGCTGTTAGCCTGTTTTGGGACAAAATGGGTATAAGTGGCTTTTAAACTCTCCACATCTATCTCAAAGTCTTATAATTAGTTAGTTGCATTAGATTAAGACACATTTTAACCCCATAAACACTAACATAGCTGTTTACAGCTTCTAAGCAATGTTTTCTTGGTTTTAGCCTGTTTTGGGACAAAATGGTTATAAGTGGCTTTTAAACTCTCCACATCTATCTCAAACTCTTATACTTAGTTAGTTGCATTGGATTAAGACACATTTTAACCCCATAAACACTAACATAGCTGTTTACAGCTACTAAGCAATGTTTTCTTGCTGTTAGCCTGTTTTGGGACAAAATGGGTATAAGTGGCTTTTAAATCTTCACATCTATCTCAAAGTCTTATAGTTAGTTAGTTGCATTGGATTAAGATACATTTTAACCCCATAAACACTAACATAGCTGTTTACAGCTACTAAGCAATGTTTTCTTGCTGTTAGCCTGTTTTGGGACAAAATGGGTATAAGTGGCTTTTAAACTCTCCACATCTATCTCAAACTATTATACTTAGTTAGTTGCATTGGATTAAGACACATTTTAACCCCATAAACACTAACATAGCTGTTTACAGCTACTAAGCAATGTTTTCTTGCTGTTAGCCTGTTTTGGTACAAAATGGGTATAAGTGGCTTTTAAACTCTTCACATCTATCTCAAACTCTTATAATTAGTTAGTTGCATTGGATTAAGAAACATTTTAACCCCAGAAACACTAACATAGCTGTTTACAACTTCTAAGCAATGTTTTCTTGGTTTTAGCCTGTTTTGGGACAAAATGGGTATAAGTGGCTTTTAAACTCTTCACATCTACCTGAAACTCTTATAATTAGTTAGTTGCATTGGATTAAGACACTTTTTAACCCCAGAAACACTAACATAGCTGTTTACAACTTCTAAGCAATGTTTTCTTGGTTTTAGCCTGTTTTGGGACAAAATGGGTATAAGTGGCTTTTAAACTCTCCACATCTATCTCAAACTCTTATACTTAGTTAGTTGCATTGAATTAAGACATATTTTTACCCCATAAACACTAACATAGCTGTTTACAGCTACTAAGCAATGTTTTCTTGCTGTTAGCCTGTTTTGGGACAAAATGGGTATAAGTGGCTTTTAAACTCTCCACATCTATCTCAAAGTCTTATAATTAGTTAGTTGCATTAGATTAAGACACATTTTAACCCCATAAACACTAACATAGCTGTTTACAGCTTCTAAGCAATGTTTTCTTGGTTTTAGCCTGTTTTGGGACAAAATGGTTATAAGTGGCTTTTAAACTCTCCACATCTATCTCAAACTCTTATACTTAGTTAGTTGCATTGGATTAAGACACATTTTAACCCCATAAACACTAACATAGCTGTTTACAGCTACTAAGCAATGTTTTCTTGCTGTTAGCCTGTTTTGGGACAAAATGGGTATAAGTGGCTTTTAAATCTTCACATCTATCTCAAAGTCTTATAGTTAGTTAGTTGCATTGGATTAAGACACATTTTAACCCCATAAACACTAACATAGCTGTTTACAGCTACTAAGCAATGTTTTCTTGCTGTTAGCCTGTTTTGGGACAAAATGGGTATAAGTGGCTTTTAAACTCTCCACATCTATCTCAAACTATTATACTTAGTTAGTTGCATTGGATTAAGACACATTTTAACCCCATAAACACTAACATAGCTGTTTACAGCTACTAAGCAATGTTTTCTTGCTGTTAGCGTGTTTTGGTACAAAATGGGTATAAGTGGCTTTTAAACTCTTCACATCTATCTCAAACTCTTATAATTAGTTAGTTGCATTGGATTAAGAAACATTTTAACCCCAGAAACACTAACATAGCTGTTTACAACTTCTAAGCAATGTTTTCTTGGTTTTAGCCTGTTTTGGGACAAAATGGGTATAAGTGGCTTTTAAACTCTTCACATCTATCTCAAACTCTTATAATTAGTTAGTTGCATTGGATTAAGACACTTTTTAACCCCAGAAACACTAACATAGCTGTTTACAACTTCTAAGCAATGTTTTCTTGGTTTTAGCCTGTTTTGGGACAAAATGGGTATAAGTGGCTTTTAAACTCTCCACATCTATCTCAAACTCTTATAATTAGTTAGTTGCATTGGATTAAGACACATTTTAACCCCATAAACACTAACATAGCTGTTTACAGCTACTAAGCAATGTTTTCTTGGTGTTAGCCTGTTTTGGGACAAAATGGGTATAAGTGGCTTTTAACCTCTCCACATCTATCTCAAACTCTTATAATTAGTTAGTTGCATTGGATTAAGACACATTTTAACCCCATAAACACTAACATAGCTGTTTACAGCTTCTAAGCAATGTTTTCTTGGTTTTAACCTGTTTTGGGACAAAATGGTTATAAGTGGCTTTTAAACTCTCCACATCTATCTCAAACTCTTATACTTAGTTAGTTGCATTGGATTAAGACACATTTTAACCCCATAAACACTAACATAGCTGTTTACAGCTACTAAGCAATGTTTTCTTGCTGTTAGCCTGTTTTGGGACAAAATGGGTATAAGTGGCTTTTAAACTCTCCACATCTATCTCAAACTATCTCAAACTCTTATCATTAGTTAGTTGCATTGGATTAAGACACATTTTATTCCCATAAACACTAACATAGCTTTTTACAGCTACTAAGCAATGTTTTCTTGGTTTTAGCCTCTATTGGGACAAAATGGGAATAAGTGGCTTTTAAACTCTCCACATCTATCTCAAACTCTTATACTTAGTTAGTTGCATTGAATTAAGACATATTTTTACCCCATAAACACTAACATAGCTGTTTACAGCTACTAAGCAATGTTTTCTTGCTGTTAGCCTGTTTTGGGACAAAATGGGTATAAGTGGCTTTTAAACTCTCCACATCTATCTCAAAGTCTTATAATTAGTTAGTTGCATTAGATTAAGACACATTTTAACCCCATAAACACTAACATAGCTGTTTACAGCTTCTAAGCAATGTTTTCTTGGTTTTAGCCTGTTTTGGGACAAAATGGTTATAAGTGGCTTTTAAACTCTCCACATCTATCTCAAACTCTTATACTTAGTTAGTTGCATTGGATTAAGACACATTTTAACCCCATAAACACTAACATAGCTGTTTACAGCTACTAAGCAATGTTTTCTTGCTGTTAGCCTGTTTTGGGACAAAATGGGTATAAGTGGCTTTTAAATCTTCACATCTATCTCAAAGTCTTATAGTTAGTTAGTTGCATTGGATTAAGACACATTTTAACCCCATAAACACTAACATAGCTGTTTACAGCTACTAAGCAATGTTTTCTTGCTGTTAGCCTGTTTTGGGACAAAATGGGTATAAGTGGCTTTTAAACTCTCCACATCTATCTCAAACTCTTATACTTAGTTAGTTGCATTGGATTAAGACACATTTTAACCCCATAAACACTAACATAGTTGTTTACAGCTACTAAGCAATGTTTTCTTGCTGTTAGCCTGTTTTGGGACAAAATGGGTATAAGTGGCTTTTAAACTCTTCACATCTATCTCAAACTCTTATAATTAGTTAGTTGCA
Organism: Camelina sativa; assembly: GCF_030686135.1. Lineage (NCBI taxonomy): Eukaryota > Viridiplantae > Streptophyta > Magnoliopsida > Brassicales > Brassicaceae > Camelina > Camelina sativa. The sequence continues at coordinate 19,903,675 of NC_141899.1, read as the reverse complement.
TTGGATTAAGACACATTTTAACCCCAGAAACACTAACATAGCTGTTTACAACTTCTAAGCAATGTTTTCTTTGTTTTAGCCTGTTTTGGGACAAAATGGGTATAAGTGGCTTTTAAACTCTCCACATCTATCTCAAACTCTTATCATTAGTTAGTTGCATTGGATTAAGACACATTTTAATCCCATAAACACTAACATAGCTGTTTACAGCTACTAAGCAATGTTTTCTTGGTTTTAGCCTCTATTGGGACAAAATGGGAATAAGTGGCTTTTAAACTCTCCACATCTATCTCAAACTCTTATAATTAGTTAGTTGCATTGGATTAAGACACATTTTAACCCCAGAAACACTAACATAGCTGTTTACAACTTCTAAGCAATGTTTTCTTGGTTTTAGCCTGTTTTGGGACAAAATGGGTATAAGTGGCTTTTAAACTCTCCACATCTATCTCAAACTCTTATAATTAGTTAGTTGCATTGGATTAAGACACATTTTAACCCCAGAAACACTAACATAGCTGTTTACAACTTCTAAGCAATGTTTTTTTGGTTTTAGCCTGTTTTGGGACAAAATGGTTATAAGTGGCTTTTAAACTCTCCACATCTATCTCAAACTCTTATAATTAGTTAGTTGCATTGGATTAAGACACATTTTAACCCCATAAACACTAACATAGCTGTTTACAGCTTCTAAGCAATGTTTTCTTGGTTTTAGCCTGTTTTGGGACAAAATGGTTATAAGTGGCTTTTAAACTCTCCACATCTATCTCAAACTATTATACTTAGTTAGTTGCAGTGGATTAAGACACATTTTAACCCCATAAACACTAACATAGCTGTTTACAGCTACTAAGCAATGTTTTCTTGCTGTTAGCCTGTTTTGGTACAAAATGGGTATAAGTGGCTTTTAAACTCTTCACATCTATCTCAAACTCTTATAATTAGTTAGTTGCATTGGATTAAGAAACATTTTAACCCCAGAAACACTAACATAGCTGTTTACAACTTCTAAGCAATGTTTTCTTGGTTTTAGCCTGTTTTGGGACAAAATGGGTATAAGTGGCTTTTAAACTCTTCACATCTATCTCAAACTCTTATAATTAGTTAGTTGCATTGGATTAAGACACTTTTTAACCCCAGAAACGCTAACATAGATGTTTACAACTTCTAAGCAATGGTTTCTTGGTTTTAGCCTGTTTTGGGACAAAATGGGTATAAGTGGCTTTTAAACTCTCCACATCTATCTCAAACTCTTATAATTAGTTAGTTGCATTGGATTAAGACACATTTTAACCCCATAAACACTTACATAGCTGTTTACAGCTACTAAGCAATGTTTTCTTGCTGTTAGCCTGTTTTGGGACAAAATGGGTATAAGTGGCTTTTAAACTCTCCACATCTATCTCAAACTCTTATAATTAGTTAGTTGCTGTTAGACTTTGTAGAATAAAGAAGAGAATCAAGAGATTGATGAGAGATATCGGTAGACAAAGAGAATGAGGAAGAAGAAAAGATTAGGTTATTGTTCCATAAGAATGCATATTACAATGTAGGCTAAAGCCTATATATATCAAGGGAAAATTAGGGCTACACCCTCTACCAACCGATCGTATAAGTGATAGGGACAAGGAGAGAGATAGAACTAATCCCAACGGTGATAGTGACCCGTCCTAGTCTCCTTAAACACAACATAACCCGTGACTCCACTTGTTCCTCCTCTCTAACGGCTACAAGCGACATTCTAGATCCTTCTCATGGGCCTAAGGAGAGCAGGCCTCCTCATTGTCTTTACACACTTACATGACTCGGCCTTATTGCTTGGTTGTACGGACGGCCCCATAATTGTACGGACGGCCATGGCTGCCTTAGGCTTATTCTTTTGATCAATACTCCCCCTCAAGCTTAGCCGAGTGAAATGGCTAAGCTTGGAACCCGTGAAGCAGCACCTCATTAAAAACCTTGACTTAGAAAACCTCATGGGACAAAACCAAGTCAAGGGAAAAAGAGTGTGCTGTCCACGGATTAGGGAAGCTTGATCATGGCCGTGTAATGTCTACAAGTCCAAGTTTGCTGTAGATGTGATCACAAACCTTGGAGCTTGCAGACTTGGTGAAGATGTCAGCTAGCTGATCTTGACTCCTTGTGTGGCATGGTAACACCACTCCTTCTTCAATCTTCTCTCTCACCTTGTGGCAATCGCTTTCTATGTGTTTGGTCCTCTCATGAAAGACTGAGTTTGTGGCAATGTGGATGGCCGCTTCATTGTCACAGTGCATGGTCATGGGCTGCTTTGTCTCGATGCCTAAGTCCTTGAGTAGGCCCTTCAGCCATGTCATCTCGTTAGTGAGCTTCCTCATAGCTCTATACTCGGCCTCGGCGCTAGAGCATGAAACCACCTTTTGTTTCTTAGACCTCCATGTAACCAAGTTGCCTCCAACAAACGTGCAGTACCCAGTGGTGGATCTCCTATCCAGCGTGTCGCCATTGTAATCCGCATCACAATAGCCAACGATTTCGGTGTTGTCATTCTTGCCCATCCAAATACCTTGACCCGGACTGCCCTTGAGATAGCTTAGGATCCTTTCGACTTGACTCCATTGGTACTTGCTTGGTGCCTTCATATGTTGGCTAACCTGATTCACAGCATAAGATATGTCAGGTCGTGTGATAGTAAGGTATATCAGCTTACCTACAAGCTGGCGGTAGCGTGTGACGTCTAAGAATGGCTCGTCCATTGGTTCCTTAGGTCGGCCTTCTTTTGCCCGTAAGCTCTCCCCCTTTCGCTTGAGCTGGTAATCTTCATCAAGGGGCGTAGCAACCGGAGACACACCCAGCTTGCCAGTCTCCTCTAACAAGTCAAGAGTATACTTGCGTTGTGAGAGGAAGAGTCCTTCCGGTGAGCGACAAATCTCAATACCAAGAAAGTATTTGAGTTCCCCAAGGTCCTTGATGTCAAATACCGACTTGAGAGAGTCCTTGGTGTCCTGAATGGCCGCCTTATCATCACCAGTCACGATGATGTCGTCGACGTATATGAGCACCACCACCCAACCAATAGAGGTGCGACGCGTGAAGAGAGTATGATCAGCCTCCGATCGCGTAAAACCATCAGTCTTGAGAGTGGAGCTTAGTTTGTGGTACCACGCTCGTGGGGACTGCTTAAGGCCATAGATGGCCTTACGTAGCCTCAAGACTTTTCCGGGTGTAACCATGTCTTCAAGGCCGGGAGGAGGCGTCATGTACACTTCTTCATCAAGTTCACCTTGAAGGAAGGCGTTCTTCACATCCATCTGCCATAAGTCCCATGAGAGGTTGACAGCAAGAGACAGCACAACCCGAACCGTATGGAGCTTGGCCACGGGTGCAAAGGTGTCCGTGTAGTCCGCGCCATAGGTTTGGGTGAAGCCACGGGCCACTAACCTGGCTTTATGCCGTTCAATGTCACCATTGCTCAAATACTTTATGGTAAACACCCATTTGGAGCTAACTGCCCGCTTGCCTTGAGGAAGATCCGATTCGTCCCACGTATGATTCCGGATCATGGCGCCAGTTTCATCCTTGACCGCATCTAACCAAACTTGATGTTCCTTGGCTTCATCATATGTCTGCGGGATCCAATTGGCGTCCACTTGGCCGAAGAAAGCTTGGTGATCAGCAGGTAACAGCTCAAGGGAACAAACGGACTGAATGGGATGAGCGACAGCTTGGCTGTTGTAATAGACACGCTTGTTCTTCCAAGTGGAGGGATCCGATCGAGGTCTGGTGCTCCGACGCAGGACTGGTGCCGGAAGTGGATCCACGCTAGGCAACACGGTGGACGTACCGTCCGTAGGAGCCGTCTCCGTGTTTTCCTCGGTAGAGGCCACCGCCGGAGCATGCGTGTCCGTTGTAGGGCCAGGGACGGGAACACCGGTTATGGGTAGGCCAGACTCGAGAGATTCACCATCTTGGGCTGAACCATTGTCATTTGCATCTCCTTGGTCAGACCCACCATCGGTAGAAATTTGACTTGGTGTTGGCCGCGCGGCACCCGTTGGTGGAGATGGGTTGCCAAGGTGATCAAGAAGGAACCGTAGACTCGAAGCTCGGTCATTAGGTGAGTGAGAGAGATCTTTAAGGCTGTTCCAATCCCTCTTGTCATGGTAGCCCACATGTTCTAGAAACCGGACATCTCGAGAGACATATAGTCGACTTGTGGCCGGATCATAACATTTGTACCCCTTTTGTGTGGTGGAGTAGCCAATGAACATACACTTTGTACTTTTGGCATCCAGCTTACTCCTTTGTTCTCCTGGTACTAACACAAAACAAACACAGCCGAAAACTCGTAAGTGATCAAGAGATGGTTTAAATTTGTTTAGTACTTCAAATGGAGATAAGTCATGAAGAACTCTAGTTGGTGTTCGGTTGATTAGGTAGCATGCAGTCATCACGGCATCACCCCAATATCGTTTAGGAACACTCGAATGGAACATGATTGCCCGCGCCACTTCCATGAGGTGCCGGTTCTTCCTCTCGGCCACACCATTTTGTTGTGGCGTGTAGGGACAACTAGTTTGATGGAGAATGCCATGCTTGGAGAGATGTTCTTTGAACTTGCAACTTGTGTATTCCCCCCCATTATCAGACCTAAGTACCTTAAGTTTAGCATTGAAGTGATTAGTCACATAATTTTGAAAATTGATAAAGGCATCAAATACTCTATCTTTAGATGGCAACAAGGTAATCCAAGTGTATTTTGATTTTTCATCAATAAAAGTCACAAAATACTTGTTATTATCTCTAGATAGGCATGGTGATGTCCACACATCTGAGTGAACTAAATCAAAACAATTCTCATAAATAGTAGTTGACTTAGGAAAGATAGACTTGCAATGTTTTCCAAGAATACACGGTTCACAAGTAGAATTATCAAAAGAAATATTAGGAAACATCAACCCTAAAGCACGTGAATGTGGGTAGCCTAGCCTAGCATGCCACACCATATTCGAATCAACAACAAAACAAGACTTAGTAGAGGATAAATTTGGATCGGTTTTCTCTAGGACATAGAGATCTCCACTCCCTTGCCCTTCTCCAAGAACCTTTCCAGTCTCAATATCCTGAAAATAAACATTGTTAGGACCAAAGATTGCATAACAATTCAAATCATTTGTGGCCCTCTTAACCGATAGTAAATTGGAGGTAAAGGTAGGCATAAAGAAAGCTTTTGAGGTTTTATCAAATAGTTTCAAGTCCCCTATTCCCTTTACTGGTATTTGTTCTCCATTTGCAATAACAACATTTCCTAAGGCCGGTTTTATGTTGTCAATTAAACTAGGGTTACTAATCATATGATGTGAGGCTCCCGAGTCAATAACAAGCGATTTACTAGGCCTAGAAGTAAAGAAAGAGATACCAGACTCCTTGAGTGAAGCAATGGAGCGGATGAGAGCCTCAAGGTCTGACTTCCTCACCACATCTCCGTAGGCTGCGGTCATGGCCACCTCATCTCCCTGCTTTGATGATCCGGCTCCTTTATCGCTAACCGCTTCCTTTGAGAGGTTGGCTTTGAACTTGGCCGGCTTGAGATGAGGATGGAGGACCCAGCACTTGTCTTTCAGATGACCCCGCTTCTTGCAGTGGTCGCACACCAACAACTTCCTCTCCTCTTGCTTGTACATTCCTTTGTTGGCCGAAGCAAGCTCCCCCTTACCGCTAAACAAATCAAGGGATCCTTGCTCTTTCTGAATTTGGGAGCAAATATCTTCAAAGGAGGGGAGCTTCTCTGCCCTTAGGATGTGCTTCAAGAGGTCGTTGAAGGACGGGTTCAAGGTAAGTAGGAGTCCGAAGACTTTGTCTTGCTCCTTTCTTTCGTTTAGCACACTTGCCTCAAGTGTACTTGGCCGCAACATGTCAAGCTCGGACCATAGTGCACGGAACTTACCAAGATGCTTAGTGAACTCCACATCATCTTGGTTAAGATCATTTATGGCCTTCTTGACCTCAAAGACTCTAGTCATGTTAGAGACATTACCATACACGCCTTTAAGTGTTTCCCACAGTTCCTTGGCCGTCTCGCAATATGAGTAGGCCTCAAGGATAGGCGTGTCCAGAGAGTTTTGGAGAACAGATAGGACAACTTGGTCTTCTTGGAACCATTTGGCCTTCCTCTCGCTCTCTTCCTCCGCTTCCGCCTCGGAAGCGTCCTCTCCTTTGGGGTTTTTCTTTGGGACATAGTCGGACTCGACATGACTCCAAAGGCCACGACCTCCAAGGGCGGTTCTTGTGGTTCTTGTCCACAGCAAGTAGTTTGTCCCCTTTAGGACAACCGGTGAAACAATGGGCTTGGCGTTTTCCATGGTCGGATTTCTATGGACCGATGGGTAAAGCTTTTACCCGGAGAATAAAAGAGATGCGAGTGAGAAAAAAACGAAGATAAGGAGATTAGAGTGTAGAAATGAGTAGGAGAATGAGGTTAGACTGTAGAGAATCGAAGAACTTGCTCTGATACCATGTTAGACTTTGTAGAATAAAGAAGAGAATCAAGAGATTGATGAGAGATATCGGTAGACAAAGAGAATGAGGAAGAAGAAAAGATTAGGTTATTGTTCCATAAGAATGCATATTACAATGTAGGCTAAAGCCTATATATATCAAGGGAAAATTAGGGCTACACCCTCTACCAACCGATCGTATAAGTGATAGGGACAAGGAGAGAGATAGAACTAATCCCAACGGTGATAGTGACCCGTCCTAGTCTCCTTAAACACAACATAACCCGTGACTCCACTTGTTCCTCCTCTCTAACGGCTACAAGCGACATTCTAGATCCTTCTCATGGGCCTAAGGAGAGCAAGCCTCCTCATTGTCTTTACACACTTACATGACTCGGCCTTATTGCTTGGTTGTACGGACGGCCCCATAATTGTACGGACGGCCATGGCTGCCTTAGGCTTATTCTTTTGATCAATAGTTGCATTGGATTAAGACACATTTTAACCCCATAAACACGAACATAGCTGTTTACAGCTTCTAAGCAATGTTTTCTTGGTTTTAACCTGTTTTGGGACAAAATGGTTATAAGTGGCTTTTAAACTCTCCACATCTATCTCAAACTCTTATACTTAGTTAGTTGCATTGGATTAAGACACATTTTAACCCCATAAACACTAACATAGCTGTTTACAGCTACTAAGCAATGTTTTCTTGCTGTTAGCCTGTTTTGGGACAAAATGGGTATAAGTGGCTTTTAAACTCTCCACATCTATCTCAAACTCTTATCATTAGTTAGTTGCATTGGATTAAGACACATTTTAATCCCATAAACACTAACATAGCTTTTTACAGCTACTAAGCAATGTTTTCTTGGTTTTAGCCTCTATTGGGACAAAATGGGAATAAGTGGCTTTTAAACTCTCCACATCTATCTCAAACTCTTATACTTAGTTAGTTGCATTGGATTAAGACACATTTTAACCCCATAAACACTAACATAGTTGTTTACAGCTACTAAGCAATGTTTTCTTGCTGTTAGCCTGTTTTGGGACAAAATGGGTATAAGTGGCTTTTAAACTCTTCACATCTATCTCAAACTCTTATAATTAGTTAGTTGCATTGGATTAAGACACATTTTAACCCCAGAAACACTAACATAGCTGTTTACAACTTCTAAGTAATGTTTTCTTGGTTTTAGCTTGTTTTGGGACAAAATGGGTATAAGTGGCTTTTAAACTCTCCACATCTATCTCAAACTCTTATCATTAGTTAGTTGCATTGGATTAAGACACATTTTAATCCCATAAACACTAACATATCTGTTTACAGCTACTAAGCAATGTTTTCTTGGTTTTAGCCTCTATTGGGACAAAATGGGAATAAGTGGCTTTTAAACTCTCCACATCTATCTCAAACTCTTATAATTAGTTAGTTGCATTGGATTAAGACACATTTTAACCCCAGAAACACTAACATAGCTGTTTACAACTTCTAAGCAATGTTTTCTTGGTTTTAGCCTGTTTTGGGACAAAATGGGTATAAGTGGCTTTTAAACTCTCCACATCTATCTCAAACTCTTATAATTAGTTAGTTGCATTGGATTAAGACACATTTTAACCCCAGAAACACTAACATAGCTGTTTACAACTTCTAAGCAATGTTTTCTTGGTTTTAGCCTGTTTTGGGACAAAATGGTTATAAGTGGCTTTTAAACTCTCCACATCTATCTCAAACTCTTATAATTAGTTAGTTGCATTGGATTAAGACACATTTTAACCCCATAAACACTAACATAGCTGTTTACAGCTTCTAAGCAATGTTTTCTTGGTTTTAGCCTGTTTTGGGACAAAATGGGAATAAGTGGCTTTTAAACTCTCCACATCTATCTCAAACTCTTATAATTAGTTAGTTGCATTGGATTAAGACACATTTTAACCCCAGAAACACTAACATAGCTGTTTACAACTTCTAAGCAATGTTTTCTTGGTTTTAGCCTGTTTTGGGACAAAATGGGTATAAGTGGCTTTTAAACTCTTCACATCTATCTCAAACTCTTATAATTAGTTAGTTGCATTGGATTAAGAAACATTTTAACCCCAGAAACACTAACATAGCTGTTTACAACTTCTAAGCAATGTTTTCTTGGTTTTAGCCTGTTTTGGGACAAAATGGGTATAAGTGGCTTTTAAACTCTTCACATCTATCTCAAACTCTTATAATTAGTTAGTTGCATTGGATTAAGACACTTTTTAACCCCAGAAACGCTAACATAGATGTTTACAACTTCTAAGCAATGGTTTCTTGGTTTTAGCCTGTTTTGGGACAAAATGGGTATAAGTGGCTTTTAAACTCTCCACATCTATCTCAAACTCTTATAATTAGTTAGTTGCATTGGATTAAGACACATTTTAACCCCATAAACACTTACATAGCTGTTTACAGCTACTAAGCAATGTTTTCTTGCTGTTAGCCTGTTTTGGGACAAAATGGGTATAAGTGGCTTTTAAACTCTCCACATCTATCTCAAACTCTTATAATTAGTTAGTTGCATTGGATTAAGACACATTTTAACCCCATAAACACGAACATAGCTGTTTACAGCTTCTAAGCAATGTTTTCTTGGTTTTAACCTGTTTTGGGACAAAATGGTTATAAGTGGCTTTTAAACTCTCCACATCTATCTCAAACTCTTATACTTAGTTAGTTGCATTGGATTAAGACACATTTTAACCCCATAAACACTAACATAGTTGTTTACAGCTACTAAGCAATGTTTTCTTGCTGTTAGCCTGTTTTGGGACAAAATGGGTATAAGTGGCTTTTAAACTCTTCACATCTATCTCAAACTCTTATAATTAGTTAGTTGCATTGGATTAAGACACATTTTAACCCCAGAAACACTAACATAGCTGTTTACAACTTCTAAGTAATGTTTTCTTGGTTTTAGCTTGTTTTGGGACAAAATGGGTATAAGTGGCTTTTAAACTCTCCACATCTATCTCAAACTCTTATCATTAGTTAGTTGCATTGGATTAAGACACATTTTAATCCCATAAACACTAACATAGCTGTTTACAGCTACTAAGCAATGTTTTCTTGGTTTTAGCCTCTATTGGGACAAAATGGGAATAAGTGGCTTTTAAACTCTCCACATCTATCTCAAACTCTTATAATTAGTTAGTTGCATTGGATTAAGACACATTTTAACCCCAGAAACACTAACATAGCTGTTTACAACTTCTAAGCAATGTTTTCTTGGTTTTAGCCTGTTTTGGGACAAAATGGGTATAAGTGGCTTTTAAACTCTCCACATCTATCTCAAACTCTTATAATTAGTTAGTTGCATTGGATTAAGACACATTTTAACCCCAGAAACACTAACATAGCTGTTTACAACTTCTAAGCAATGTTTTCTTGGTTTTAGCCTGTTTTGGGACAAAATGGGTATAAGTGGCTTTTAAACTCTCCACATCTATCTCAAACTCTTATCATTAGTTAGTTGCATTGGATTAAGACACATTTTAATCCCATAAACACTAACATAGCTGTTTACAGCTACTAAGCAATGTTTTCTTGGTTTTAGCCTCTATTGGGACAAAATGGGAATAAGTGGCTTTTAAACTCTCCACATCTATCTCAAACTCTTATAATTAGTTAGTTGCATTGGATTAAGACACATTTTAACCCCAGAAACACTAACATAGCTGTTTACAACTTCTAAGCAATGTTTTCTTGGTTTTAGCCTGTTTTGGGACAAAATGGTTATAAGTGGCTTTTAAACTCTCCACATCTATCTCAAACTCTTATAATTAGTTAGTTGCATTGGATTAAGACACATTTTAACCCCATAAACACTAACATAGCTGTTTACAGCTTCTAAGCAATGTTTTCTTGGTTTTAGCCTGTTTTGGGACAAAATGGTTATAAGTGGCTTTTTAACTCTCCACATCTATCTCAAACTATCTCAAACTCTTATCATTAGTTAGTTGCATTGGATTAAGACACATTTTTATCCCATAAACACTAACATAGCTTTTTACAGCTACTAAGCAATGTTTTCTTGGTTTTAGCCTCTATTGGGACAAAATGGGAATAAGTGGCTTTTAAACTCTCCACATCTATCTCAAACTCTTATACTTAGTTAGTTGCATTGAATTAAGACATATTTTTACCCCATAAACACTAACATAGCTGTTTACAGCTACTAAGCAATGTTTTCTTGCTGTTAGCCTGTTTTGGGACAAAATGGGTATAAGTGGCTTTTAAACTCTCCACATCTATCTCAAACTCTTATCATTAGTTAGTTGCATTGGATTAAGACACATTTTAATCCCATAAACACTAACATAGCTTTTTACAGCTACTAAGCAATGTTTTCTTGGTTTTAGCCTCTATTGGGACAAAATGGGAATAAGTGGCTTTTAAACTCTCCACATCTATCTCAAACTCTTATACTTAGTTAGTTGCATTGGATAAGACACATTTTAACCCCATAAACACTAACATAGTTGTTTACAGCTACTAAGCAATGTTTTCTTGCTGTTAGCCTGTTTTGGGGACAAAATGGGTATAAGTGGCTTTTAAACTCTTCACATCTATCTCAAACTCTTATAATTAGTTAGTTGCATTGGATTAAGGACACATTTTAACCCCAGAAACACTAACATAGCTGTTTACAACTTCTAAGTAATGTTTTCTTGGTTTTAGCTTGTTTTGGGACAAAATGGGTATAAGTGGCTTTTAAACTCTCCACATCTATCTCAAACTCTTATCATTAGTTAGTTGCATTGGATTAAGACACATTTTAATCCCCATAAACACTAACATATCTGTTTACAGCTACTAAGCAATGTTTTCTTGGTTTTAGCCTCTATTGGGACAAAATGGGAATAAGTGGCTTTTAAACTCTCCACATCTATCTCAAACTCTTATAATTAGTTAGTTGCATTGGATTAAGACACATTTTAACCCCAGAAACACTAAACATAGCTGTTTACAACTTCTAAGCAATGTTTTCTTGGTTTTAGCCTGTTTTGGGACAAAATGGGTATAAGTGGCTTTTAAACTCTCCACATCTATCTCAAACTCTTATAATTAGTTAGTTGCATTGGGATTAAGACACATTTTAACCCCCAGAAACACTAAACATAGCTGTTTACAACTTCTAAGCAATGTTTTCTTGGTTTTAGCCTGTTTTGGGACAAAATGGTTATAAGTGGCTTTTAAACTCTCCACATCTATCTCAAACTCTTATAATTAGTTAGTTGCATTGGATTAAGACACATTTTAACCCCATAAACACTAACATAGCTGTTTAACAGCTTCTAAGCAATGTTTTCTTGGTTTTAGCCTGTTTTGGGACAAAATGGGAATAAGTGGCTTTTAAACTCTCCACATCTATCTCAAACTCTTATAATTAGTAGTTGCATTGGATTAAGACACATTTTAACCCCAGAAACACTAACATAGCTGTTTACAACTTCTAAGCAATGTTTTCTTGGTTTTAGGCCTGTTTTGGGACAAAATGGGTATAAGTGGCTTTTAAACTCTCCACATCTATCTCAAACTCTTATAATTAGTTAGTTGCATTGGATTAAGACACATTTTAACCCCAGAAACACTAACATAGCTGTTTACAACTTCTAAGCAATGTTTTCTTGGTTTTAGCCTGTTTTGGGACAAAATGGTTATAAGTGGCTTTTAAACTCTCCACATCTATCTCAAACTCTTATAATTAGTTAGTTGCATTGGATTAAGACACATTTTAACCCCATAAACACTAACATAGCTGTTTACAGCTTCTAAGCAATGTTTTCTTGGTTTTAGCCTGTTTTGGGACAAAAATGGGAATAAGTGCTTTTAAACTCTCCACATCTATCTCAAACTCTTATAATTAGTTAGTTGCATTGGATTAAGACACATTTTAACCCCAGAAACACTAACATAGCTGTTTACAACTTCTAAGCAATGTTTTCTTGGTTTTAGCCTGTTTTGGGACAAAATGGGTATAAGTGGCTTTTAAACTCTCCACATCTATCTCAAACTCTTATAATTAGTTAGTTGCATTGGATTAAGACACATTTTAACCCCAGAAACACTAACATAGCTGTTTACAACTTCTAAGCAATGTTTTCTTGGTTTTAGCCTGTTTTGGGACAAAATGGTTATAAGTGGCTTTTAAACTCTCCACATCTATCTCAAACTCTTATAATTAGTTAGTTGCATTGGATTAAGACACATTTTAACCCCATAAAACACTAACATAGCTGTTTACAGCTTCTAAGCAATGTTTTCTTGGTTTTAGCCTGTTTTGGGACAAAATGGGAATAAGTGGCTTTTAAACTCTCCACATCTATCTCAAACTCTTATAATTAGTTAGTTGCATTGGATTAAGACACATTTTAACCCCAGAAACACTAACATAGCTGTTTACAACTTCTAAGCAATGTTTTCTTGGTTTTAGCCTGTTTTGGGACAAAATGGGTATAAGTGGCTTTTAAACTCTCCACATCTATCTCAAACTCTTATAATTAGTTAGTTGCATTGGATTAAGACACATTTTAACCCCAGAAACAACATAACATAGCTGTTTACAACTTCTAAGCAATGTTTTCTTGGTTTTAGCCTGTTTTGGGACAAAATGGTTATAAGTGGCTTTTAAACTCTCCACATCTATCTCAAACTCTTATAATTAGTTAGTTGCATTGGATTAAGACACATTTTAACCCCATAAACACTAACATAGCTGTTTACAGCTTCTAAGCAATGTTTTCTTGGTTTTAGCCTGTTTTGGGACAAAATGGAATAAGTGGCTTTTAAAACTCTCCACATCTATCTCAAACTCTTATAATTAGTTAGTTGCATTGGATTAAGACACATTTTAACCCAGAAACACTAACATAGCTGTTTACAACTTCTAAGCAATGTTTTCTTGGTTTTAGCCTGTTTTGGGACAAAATGGGTATAAGTGGCTTTTAAACTCTTCACATCTATCTCAAACTCTTATAATTAGTTAGTTGCATTGGATTAAGAAACATTTTAACCCCAGAAACACTAACATAGCTGTTTACAACTTCTAAGCAATGTTTTCTTGGTTTTAGCCTGTTTTGGGACAAAATGGGTATAAGTGGCTTTTTAAACTCTTCACAATCTATCTCAAACTCTTATAATTAGTTAGTTGCATTGGATTAGACACTTTTTAACCCCAGAAACGCTAACATAGATGTTTACAACTTCTAAGCAATGGTTTCTTGGTTTTAGCCTGTTTTGGGACAAAATGGGTATAAGTGGCTTTTAAACTCTCCACATCTATCTCAAACTCTTATAATTAGTTAGTTGCATTGGATTAAGACACATTTTAAACCCCATAAACACTTACATAGCTGTTTACAGCTACTAAGCAATGTTTTCTTGCTGTTAGCCTGTTTTGGGACAAAATGGGTATAAGTGGCTTTTAAAACTCTCCACATCTATCTCAAACTCTTATAATTAGTTAGTTGCATTGGATTAAGACACATTTTAACCCCATAAACACGAACATAGCTGTTTACAGCTTCTAAGCAATGTTTTCTTGGTTTTAACCCTGTTTTGGGACAAAATGGTTATAAGTGGCTTTTAAACTCTCCACATCTATCTCAAACTCTTATACTTAGTTAGTTGCATTGGATTAAGACACATTTTAACCCCATAAACACTAACATAGTTGTTACAGCTACTAAGCAATGTTTTCTTGCTGTTAGCCTGTTTTGGGACAAAATGGGTATAAGTGGCTTTTAAACTCTTCACATCTATCTCAAACTCTTATAATTAGTTAGTTGCATTGGATTAAGACACATTTTAACCCCAGAAACACTAACATAGCTGTTTACAACTTCTAAGTAATGTTTTCTTGGTTTTAGCTTGTTTTGGGACAAAATGGGTATAAGTGGCTTTTAAACTCTCCACATCTATCTCAAACTCTTATCATTAGTTAGTTTGCATTGGATTAAGACACATTTTAATCCCATAAACACTAACATAGCTGTTTACAGCTACTAAGCAATGTTTTCTTGGTTTTAGCCTCTATTGGGACAAAATGGGAATAAGTGGCTTTTAAACTCTCCACATCTATCTCAAACTCTTATAATTAGTTAGTTGCATTGGATTAAGACACATTTTAACCCCAGAAACACTAACATAGCTGTTTACAACTTCTAAGCAATGTTTTCTTGGTTTAGCCTGTTTTGGGACAAAATGGGTATAAGTGGCTTTTAAACTCTCCACATCTATCTCAAACTCTTATAATTAGTTAGTTGCATTGGATTAAGACACATTTTAACCCCAGAAACACTAACATAGCTGTTTACAACTTCTAAGCAATGTTTTCTTGGTTTTAGCCTGTTTTGGGACAAAATGGGTATAAGTGGCTTTTAAACTCTCCACATCTATCTCAAACTCTTATCATTAGTTAGTTGCATTGGATTAAGACACATTTTAATCCCATAAACACTAACATAGCTGTTTACAGCTACTAAGCAATGTTTTCTTGGTTTTAGCCTCTATTGGACAAAATGGGAATAAGTGGCTTTTAAACTCTCCACATCTATCTCAAACTCTTATAATTAGTTAGTTGCATTGGATTAAGACACATTTTAACCCCAGAAACACTAACATAGCTGTTTACAACTTCTAAGCAATGTTTTCTTGGTTTTAGCCTGTTTTGGGACAAAATGGTTATAAGTGGCTTTTAAACTCTCCACATCTATCTCAAACTCTTATAATTAGTTAGTTGCATTGGATTAAGACACATTTTAACCCCATAAACACTAACATAGCTGTTTACAGCTTCTAAGCAATGTTTTCTTGGTTTTAGCCTGTTTTGGGACAAAATGGTTATAAGTGGCTTTTTAACTCTCCACATCTATCTCAAACTATCTCAAACTCTTATCATTAGTTAGTTGCATTGGATTAAGACACATTTTTATCCCATAAACACTAACATAGCTTTTTACAGCTACTAAGCAATGTTTTCTTGGTTTTAGCCTCTATTGGGACAAAATGGGAATAAGTGGCTTTTAAACTCTCCACATCTATCTCAAACTCTTATACTTAGTTAGTTGCATTGAATTAAGACATATTTTTTACCCCATAAACACTAACATAGCTGTTTACAGCTACTAAGCAATGTTTTCTTGCTGTTAGCCTGTTTTGGGACAAAATGGGTATAAGTGGCTTTTAAACTCTCCACATCTATCTCAAAGTCTTATAATTAGTTAGTTGCATTAGATTAAGACACATTTTAACCCCATAAACACTAACATAGCTGTTTACAGCTTCTAAGCAATGTTTTCTTGGTTTTAGCCTGTTTTGGGACAAAATGGTTATAAGTGGCTATTAAACTCTCCACATCTATCTCAAACTCTTATACTTAGTTAGTTGCATTGGATTAAGACACATTTTAACCCCCATAAACACTAACATAGCTGTTTACAGCTACTAAGCAATGTTTTCTTGCTGTTAGCCTGTTTTGGGACAAAATGGGTATAAGTGGCTTTTAAACTCTTCACATCTATCTCAAAGTCTTATAATTAGTTAGTTGCATTGGATTTAAGACACATTTTAACCCCATAAACACTAACATAGCTGTTTACAGCTACTAAGCAATGTTTTCTTGCTGTTAGCCTGTTTTGGGACAAAATGGGTATAAGTGGCTTTTAAACTCTCCACATCTATCTCAAACTCTTATAATTAGTTAGTTGCATTGGATTAAGACACATTTTAACCCCATAAACACGAACATAGCTGTTTACAGCTTCTAAGCAATGTTTTCTTGGTTTTAACCTGTTTTGGGACAAAATGGTTATAAGTGGCTTTTAAACTCTCCACATCTATCTCAAACTCTTATAATTAGTTAGTTGCATTGGATTAAGAAACATTTTAACCCCAGAAACACTAACATAGCTGTTTACAACTTCTAAGTAATGTTTTCTTGGTTTTAGCTTGTTTTGGGACAAAATGGGTATAAGTGGCTTTTAAACTCTCCACATCTATCTCAAACTCTTATCATTAGTTAGTTGCATTGGATTAAGACACATTTTAACCCCAGAAACACTAACATAGCTGTTTACAACTTCTAAGCAATGTTTTCTTGGTTTTAGCCTGTTTTGGGACAAGATGGGTATAAGTGGCTTTTAAACTCTCCACATCTATCTCAAACTCTTATAATTAGTTAGTTGCATTGGATTAAGACACATTTTAACCCCAGAAACACTAACATAGCTGTTTACAACTTCTAAGCAATGTTTTCTTGGTTCTAGCCTGTTTGGGACAAAATGGGTATAAGTGGCTTTTAAACTCTCCACATCTATCTCAAACTCTTATCATTAGTTAGCTGCATTGGATTAAGACACATTTTAATCCCATAAACACTAACATAGCTGTTTACAGCTACTAAGCAATGTTTTCTTGGTTTTAGCCTCTATTGGGACAAAATGGGAATAAGTGGCTTTTAAACTCTCCACATCTATCTCAAACTCTTATAATTAGTTAGTTGCATTGGATTAAGACACATTTTAACCCCAGAAACACTAACATAGCTGTTTACAACTTCTAAGCAATGTTTTCTTGGTTTTAGCCTGTTTTGGGACAAAATGGTTATAAGTGGCTTTTAAACTCTCCACATCTATCTCAAACTCTTATAATTAGTTAGTTGCATTGGATTAAGACACATTTTAACCCCATAAACACTAACATAGCTGTTTACAGCTTCTAAGCAATGTTTTTCTTGGTTTTAGCCTGTTTTGGGACAAAATGGTTTATAAGTGGCTTTTTAACTCTCCACATCTATCTCAAACTATCTCAAACTCTTATCATTAGTTAGTTGCATTGGATTAAGACACATTTTTATCCCATAAACACTAACATAGCTTTTTACAGCTACTAAGCAATGTTTTTTTGGTTTTAGCCTGTTTTGGGACAAAATGGTTATAAGTGGCTTTTAACTCTCCACATCTATCTCAAACTCTTATACTTAGTTAGTTGCATTGGATTAAGACACATTTTAACCCCATAAACACTAACAAAGCTGTTTACAGCTACTAAGCAATGTTTTCTTGCTGTTAGCCTGTTTTGGGACAAAATGGGTATAAGTGGCTTTTAAACTCTTCACATCTATCTCAAAGTCTTATAATTAGTTAGTTGCATTGGATTAAGACACATTTTAACCCCATAAACACTAACATAGCTGTTTACAGCTACTAAGCAATGTTTTCTTGCTGTTAGCCTGTTTTGGGACAAAATGGGTATAAGTGGTTTTTAAACTCTCCACATCTATCTCAAACTCTTATACTTAGTTAGTTGCATTGGATTAAGACACATTTTAACCCCCATAAACACTAACATAGTTGTTTACAGCTACTAAGCAATGTTTTCTTGCTGTTAGCCTGTTTTGGGACAATATGGGTATAAGTGGCTTTTAAACTCTTCACATCTATCTCAAACTCTTATAATTAGTTAGTTGCATTGGATTAAGACACATTTTAACCCCAGAAACACTAACATAGCTGTTTACAACTTCTAAGCAATGTTTTCTTGGTTTTAGCCTGTTTTGGGACAAAATGGTTATAAGTGGCTTTTAAACTCTCCACATCTATCTCAAACTCTTATCATTAGTTAGTTGCATTGGATTAAGACACATTTTAATCCCATAAACACTAACATAGCTGTTTACAGCTACTAAGCAATGTTTTCTTGGTTTTAGCCTCTATTGGGACAAAATGGGAATAAGTGGCTTTTAAACTCTCCACATCTATCTCAAACTCTTATAATTAGTTAGTTGCATTGGATTAAGACACATTTTAACCCCAGAAACACTAACATAGCTGTTTACAACTTCTAAGCAATGTTTTCTTGGTTTTAGCCTGTTTTGGGACAAAATGGGGTATAAGTGGCTTTTAAACTCTCCACATCTATCTCAAACTCTTATACTTAGTTAGTTGCATTGGATTAAGACACATTTTAACCCCAGAAACACTAACATAGCTGTTTACAACTTCTAAGCAATGTTTTCTTGGTTTTAGCCTGTTTTGGGACAAAATGGTTATAAGTGGCTTTTAAACTCTCCACATCTATCTCAAACTCTTATAATTAGTTAGTTGCATTGGATTAAGACACATTTTAACCCCATAAACACTAACATAGCTGTTTACAGCTTCTAAGCAATGTTTTCTTGGTTTTAGCCTGTTTTGGGACAAAATGGTTATAAGTGGCTTTTTAACTCTCCACATCTATCTCAAACTCTTATACTTAGTTAGTTGCATTGGATTAAGACACATTTTAACCCCATAAACACTAACATAGCTGTTTACAGCTACTAAGCAATGTTTTCTTGCTGTTAGCCTGTTTTGGGACAAAATGGGTATAAGTGGCTTTTAAACTCTCCACATCTATCTCAAACTCTTATAATTAGTTAGTTGCATTGGATTAAGACACATTTTAACCCCATAAACACTAACATAGCTGTT
Organism: Camelina sativa; assembly: GCF_030686135.1. Taxonomy (NCBI): domain Eukaryota; kingdom Viridiplantae; phylum Streptophyta; class Magnoliopsida; order Brassicales; family Brassicaceae; genus Camelina; species Camelina sativa. Next base: position 19,884,698 of record NC_141899.1, on the reverse strand, counting down.
TACAGCTTCTAAGCAATGTTTTCTTGGTTTTAGCCTGTTTTGGGACAAAATGGTTATAAGTGGCTTTTAAACTCTCCACATCTATCTCAAACTCTTATACTTAGTTAGTTGCATTGGATTAAGACACATTTTAACCCCATAAACACTAACATAGCTGTTTACAGCTACTAAGCAATGTTTTCTTGCTGTTAGCCTGTTTTGGGACGAAATGGGTATAAGTGGCTTTTAAAATCTTCACATCTATCTCAAACTCTTATAATTAGTTAGTTGCATTGGATTAAGACACATTTTTAACCCTAGAAACACTAACATAGCTGTTTACAACTTCGAAGCAATGTTTTCTTGGTTTTAGCCTGTTTTGGGACAAAATGGTTATAAGTGGCTTTTAACTCTCCACATCTATCTCAAACTCTTATACTTAGTTAGTTGCATTGGATTAAGACACATTTTAACCCCATAAACACTAACATAGCTGTTTACAGCTTCTAAGCAATGTTTTCTTGCTGTTAGCCTGTTTTGGTACAAAATGGGTATAAGTGGCTTTTAAACTCTTCACATCTATCTCAAACTCTTATAATTAGTTAGTTGCATTGGATTAAGAAACATTTTAACCCCAGAAACACTAACATAGCTGTTTACAACTTCTAAGCAATGTTTTCTTGGTTTTAGCCTGTTTTGGGACAAAATGGGTATAAGTGGCTTTTAAACTCTTCACATCTATCTCAAACTCTTATAATTAGTTAGTTGCATTGGATTAAGACACATTTTAACCCGAGAAACACTAACATAGCTGTTTACAACTTCTAAGCAATGTTTTCTTGGTTTTAGCCTGTTTTGGGACAAAATGGGTATAAGTGGCTTTTAAACTCTCCACATCTATCTCAAACTCTTATAATTAGTTAGTTGCATTGGATTAAGACACATTTTAACCCCATAAACACTAACATAGCTGTTTACAGCTACTAAGCAATGTTTTCTTGCTGTTAGCCTGTTTTGGGACAAAATGGGTATAAGTGGCTTTTAATCTCTCCACATCTATCTCAAACTCTTATAATTAGTTAGTTGCATTGGATTAAGACACATTTTAACCCCATAAACACTAACATAGCTGTTTACAGCTTCTAAGCAATGTTTCTTGGTTTTAACCTGTTTTGGGACAAAATGGTTATAAGTGGCTTTTAAACTCTCCACATCTATCTCAAACTCTTATACTTAGTTAGTTGCATTGGATTAAGACACATTTTAACCCCATAAACACTAACATAGCTGTTTACAGCTACTAAGCAATGTTTTCTTGCTGTTAGCCTGTTTTGGGACAAAATGGGTATAAGTGGCTTTTAAACTCTCCACATCTATCTCAAACTATCTCAAACTCTTATCATTAGTTAGTTGCATTGGATTAAGACACATTTTAATCCCATAAACACTAACATAGCTTTTTACAGCTACTAAGCAATGTTTTCTTGGTTTTAGCCTCTATTGGGACAAAATGGGAATAAGTGGCTTTTAAACTCTCCACATCTATCTCAAACTCTTATACTTAGTTAGTTGCATTGGATTAAGACACATTTTTACCCCATAAACACTAACATAGCTGTTTACAGCTACTAAGCAATGTTTTCTTGCTGTTAGCCTGTTTTGGGACAAAATGGGTATAAGTGGCTTTTAAACTCTCCACATCTATCTCAAAGTCTTATAATTAGTTAGTTGCATTAGATTAAGACACATTTTAACCCCATAAACACTAACATAGCTGTTTACAGCTTCTAAGCAATGTTTTCTTGGTTTTAGCCTGTTTTGGGACAAAATGGTTATAAGTGGCTTTTAAACTCTCCACATCTATCTCAAACTCTTATACTTAGTTAGTTGCATTGGATTAAGACACATTTTAACCCCATAAACACTAACATAGCTATTTACAGCTACTAAGCAATGTTTTCTTGCTGTTAGCCTGTTTTGGGACAAAATGGGTATAAGTGGCTTTCAAACTCTTCACATCTATCTCAAACTCTTATACTTAGTTAGTTGCATTGGATTAAGACACATTTTAACCCCATAAACACTAACATAGTTGTTTACAGCTACTAAGCAATGTTTTCTTGCTGTTAGCCTGTTTTGGGACAAAATGGGTATAAGTGGCTTTTAAACTCTTCACATCTATCTCAAACTCTTATAATTAGTTAGTTGCATTGGATTAAGACACATTTTAACCCCAGAAACACTAACATAGCTGTTTACAACTTCTAAGCAATGTTTTCTTGGTTTTAGCCTGTTTTGGGACAAAATGGGTATAAGTGGCTTTTAAACTCTCCACATCTATCTCAAACTCTTATCATTAGTTAGTTGCATTGGATTAAGACACATTTTAACCCCATAAACACTAACATAGCTGTTTACAACTTCTAAGCAATGTTTTCTTGGTTTTAGCCTCTATTGGGACAAAATGGTTATAAGTGGCTTTTAAACTCTCCACATCTATCTCAAACTCTTATAATTAGTTAGTTGCATTGGATTAAGACACATTTTTAACCCCATAAACACTAACATAGCTGTTTACAGCTTCTAAGCAATGTTTTTCTTGGTTTTAGCCTGTTTTGGGACAAAATGGTTATAAGTGGCTTTTTAACTCTCCACATCTATCTCAAACTCTTATACTTAGTTAGTTGCATTGGATTAAGACACATTTTAACCCCATAAACACTAACATAGCTGTTTACAGCTACTAAGCAATGTTTTCTTGCTGTTAGCCTGTTTTGGGACAAAATGGGTATAAGTGGCTTTTAAACTCTCCACATCTATCTCAAACTCTTATAATTAGTTAGTTGCATTGGATTAAGACACATTTTAACCCCATAAACACTAACATAGCTGTTTACAGTTTTCTTGGTTTTAGCCTGTTTTGGGACAAAATGGTTATAAGTGGCTTTTAAACTCTCCACATCTATCTCAAACTCTTATACTTAGTTAGTTGCATTGGATTAAGACACATTTTAACCCCATAAACACTAACATAGCTGTTTACAGCTACTAAGCAATGTTTTCTTGCTGTTAGCCTGTTTTGGGACGAAATGGGTATAAGTGGCTTTTAAAATCTTCACATCTATCTCAAACTCTTATAAATAGTTAGTTGCATTGGATTAAGACACATTTTAACCCTAGAAACACTAACATAGCTGTTTACAACTTTGAAGCAATGTTTTCTTGGTTTTAGCCTGTTTTGGGACAAAATGGTTATAAGTGGCTTTTAAACTCTCCACATCTATCTCAAACTCTTATACTTAGTTAGTTGCATTGGATTAAGACACATTTTAACCCCATAAACACTAACATAGCTGTTTACAGCTACTAAGCAATGTTTTCTTGCTGTTAGCCTGTTTTGGTACAAAATGGGTATAAGTGGCTTTTAAACTCTTCACATCTATCTCAAACTCTTATAATTAGTTAGTTGCATTGGATTAAGAAACATTTTAACCCCAGAAACACTAACATAGCTGTTTACAACTTCTAAGCAATGTTTTCTTGGTTTTAGCCTGTTTTGGGACAAAATGGGTATAAGTGGCTTTTAAACTCTTCACATCTATCTCAAACTCTTATAATTAGTTAGTTGCATTGGATTAAGACACATTTTAACCCGAGAAACACTAACATAGCTGTTTACAACTTCTAAGCAATGTTTTCTTGGTTTTAGCCTGTTTTGGGACAAAATGGGTATAAGTGGCTTTTAAACTCTCCACATCTATCTCAAACTCTTATAATTAGTTAGTTGCATTGGATTAAGACACATTTTAACCCCAGAAACACTAACATAGCTGTTTACAACTTCTAAGCAATGTTTTCTTGGTTTTAGCCTGTTTTGGGACAAAATGGTTATAAGTGGCTTTTAAACTCTCCACATCTATCTCAAACTCTTATAATTAGTTAGTTGCATTGGATTAAGACACATTTTAACCCCATAAACACTAACATAGCTGTTTACAGCTTCTAAGCAATGTTTTCTTGGTTTTAGCCTGTTTTGGGACAAAATGGTTATAAGTGGCTTTTTAACTCTCCACATCTATCTCAAACTCTTATACTTAGTTAGTTGCATTGGATTAAGACGCATTTTAACCCCATAAACACTAACATAGCTGTTTACAGCTACTAAGCAATGTTTTCTTGCTGTTAGCCTGTTTGGGACAAAATGGGTATAAGTGGCTTTTAAACTCTCCACATCTATCTCAAAACTCTTATAATTAGTTAGTTGCATTGGATTAAGACACATTTTAACCCATAAACACTAAACATAGCTGTTTACAGCTTCTAAGCAATGTTTTCTTGGTTTTAGCCTGTTTTGGGACAAAATGGTTATAAGTGGCTTTTAAACTCTCCACATCTATCTCAAACTCTTATACTTAGTTAGTTGGCATTGGATTAAGACACATTTTAACCCCATAAACACTAACATAGCTGTTTACAGCTACTAAGCAATGTTTTCTTGCTGTTAGCCTGTTTTGGGACGAAATGGGTATAAGTGGCTTTTAAAATCTTCACATCTATCTCAAACTCTTATAATTAGTTAGTTGCATTGGATTAAGACACATTTTAACCCTAGAAACACTAACATAGCTGTTTACAACTTCGAAGCAATGTTTTCTTGGTTTTAGCCTGTTTTGGGACAAAATGGTTATAACTGGCTTTTAAACTCTCCACATCTATCTCAAACTCTTATACTTAGTTAGTTGCATTGGATTAAGACACATTTTAACCCCATAAACACTAACATAGCTGTTTACAGCTACTAAGCAATGTTTTCTTGCTGTTAGCCTGTTTTGGTACAAAATGGGTATAAGTGGCTTTTAAACTCTTCACATCTATCTCAAACTCTTATAATTAGTTAGTTGCATTGGATTAAGAAACATTTTAACCCCAGAAACACTAACATAGCTGTTTACAACTTCTAAGCAATGTTTTCTTGGTTTTAGCCTGTTTTGGGACAAAATGGGTATAAGTGGCTTTTAAACTCTCCACATCTATCTCAAACTATCTCAAACTCTTATCATTAGTTAGTTGCATTGGATTAAGACACATTTTAACCCCATAAACACTAACATAGCTGTTTACAACTTCTAAGCAATGTTTTCTTGGTTTTAGCCTCTATTGGGACAAAATGGTTATAAGTGGCTTTTAAACTCTCCACATCTATCTCAAACTCTTATAATTAGTTAGTTGCATTGGATTAAGACACATTTTAACCCCATAAACACTAACATAGCTGTTTACAGCTTCTAAGCAATGTTTTCTTGGTTTTAGCCTGTTTTGGGACAAAATGGTTATAAGTGGCTTTTTAACTCTCCACATCTATCTCAAACTCTTATACTTAGTTAGTTGCATTGGATTAAGACACATTTTAACCCCATAAACACTAACATAGCTGTTTACAGCTACTAAGCAATGTTTTCTTGCTGTTAGCCTGTTTTGGGGACAAAATGGGTATAAGTGGCTTTTAAACTCTCCACATCTATCTCAAACTCTTATAATTAGTTAGTTGCATTGGATTAAGACACATTTTAACCCCATAAACACTAACATAGCTGTTTACAGCTTCTAAGCAATGTTTTCTTGGTTTTAGCCTGTTTTGGGACAAAATGGTTATAAGTGGCTTTTAAACTCTCCACATCTATCTCAAACTCTTATACTTAGTTAGTTGCATTGGATTAAGACACATTTTAACCCCATAAACACTAACATAGCTGTTTACAGCTACTAAGCAATGTTTTCTTGCTGTTAGCCTGTTTTGGGACGAAATGGGTATAAGTGGCTTTTAAAATCTTCACATCTATCTCAAACTCTTATAATTAGTTAGTTGGATTGGATTAAGACACATTTTAACCCTAGAAACACTAACATAGCTGTTTACAATTTCTAAGCAATGTTTTCTTGGTTTTAGCCTGTTTTGGGACAAAATAGTTATAAGTGGCTTTTAAAACTCTCCACATCTATCTCAAACTCTTATACTTAGTTAGTTGCATTGGATTAAGACACATTTTTAACCCCATAAACACTAACATAGCTGTTTACAGCTACTAAGCAATGTTTTCTTTGCTGTTAGCCTGTTTTGGGACAAAATGGGTATAAGTGGCTTTTAAACTCTCCACATCTATCTCAAACTATCTCAAACTCTTATCATTAGTTAGTTGCATTGGATTAAGACACATTTTAATCCAATAAACACTAACATAGCTTTTTACAGCTACTAAGCAATGTTTTCTTGGTTTTAGCCTCTATTGGGACAAAATGGGAATAAGTGGCTTTTAAACTCTCCACATCTATCTCAAACTCTTATACTTAGTTAGTTGCATTGGATTAAGAAAATATTTTTACCCCATCAACACTAACATAGCTGTTTACAGCTACTAAGCAATGTTTTCTTGCTGTTAGCCTGTTTTGGGACAAAATGGGTATAAGTGGCTTTTAAAACTCTCCACATCTATCTCAAAGTCTTATAATTAGTTAGTTGCATTAGATTAAGACACATTTTAACCCCATAAACACTAACATAGCTGTTTACAGCTTCTAAGCAATGTTTTCTTGGTTTTAGCCTGTTTTGGGACAAAATGGTTATAAGTGGCTTTTTAAACTCTTCACATCTATCTCAAACTCTTAAACTTAGTTAGTTGCACTGGATTAAGACACATTTTAACCCCATAAACACTAACATAGCTGTTTACAGCTACTAAGCAATGTTTTCTTGCTGTTAGCCTGTTTTTGGGACAAAATGGTATAAGTGGCTTTTAAACTCTTCACATCTATCTCAAAGTCTTATAATTAGTTATTTGCATTGGATTAAGACACATTTTAACCCCATAAACACTAACGTAGCTGTTTACAGCTTCTAAGCAATGTTTTCTTGGTTTTAGCCTGTTTTGGGACAAAATGGTTATAAGTGGCTTTTTAAACTCTCCACATCTATCTCAAACTCTTATACTTAGTTAGTTGCATTGGATTAAGACACATTTTAACCCCATAAACACTAACATAGCTGTTTACAGCTACTAAGCAATGTTTTCTTGCTGTTAGCCTGTTTTGGTACAAAATGGGTATAAGTGGCTTTTAAACTCTTCACATCTATCTCAAACTCTTTGTAATTAGTTAGTTGCATAGGATTTAAGAAACATTTTAACCCCAGAAACACTAACATAGCTGTTTACAACTTCTAAGCAATGTTTTCTTGGTTTTAGCCTGTTTTGGGACAAAATGGGTATAAGTGGCTTTTAAACTCTTCACATCTATCTCAAACTCTTATAATTAGTTAGTTGCATTGGATTAAGACACATTTTAACCCGAGAAACACTAACATAGTTGTTTACAGCTTCTAAGCAATGTTTTCTTGGTTTTAGCCTCTATTGGGACAAAATGGTTATAAGTGGCTTTTAAACTCTCCACATCTATCTCAAACTCTTATAATTAGTTAGTTGCATTGGATTAAGACACATTTTAACCCCATAAACACTAACATAGCTGTTTACAGCTTCTAAGCAATGTTTTCTTGGTTTTAGCCTGTTTTGGGACAAAATGGTTATAAGTGGCTTTTTAACTCTCCACATCTATCTCAAACTCTTATACTTAGTTAGTTGCATTGGATTAAGACACATTTTAACCCCATAAACACTAACATAGTTGTTTACAGCTACTAAGCAATGTTTTCTTGCTGTTAGCCTGTTTTGGGACAAAATGGGTATAAGTGGCTTTTAAACTCTTCACATCTATCTCAAACTCTTATAATTAGTTAGTTGCATTGGATTAAGACACATTTTAATCCCATAAACAGTAACATAGCTTTTTTACAGCTACTAAGCAATGTTTTCTTGGTTTTTAGCCTCTATTGGGACAAAATGGGAATAAGTGGCTTTTAAACTCTCCACATCTATCTCAAACTCTTATACATAGTTAGTTGCATTGGATTAAGACACATTTTTACCCCATAAACACTAACATAGCTGTTTACAGCTAGTAAGCATTGTTTTCTTGCTGTTAGCCTGGTTTTGGGACAAAATGGGTATAAGTGGCTTTTAAACTCTCCACATCTATCTCAAAGTCTTATAATTAGTTAGTTGCATTAGATTAAGACACATTTTTAACCCCATAAACACTAACATAGCTGTTTACAGCTTCTAAGCAATGTTTTCTTGGTTTTAGCCTGTTTTGGGACAAAATGGTTATAAGTGGCTTTTAAACTCTCCACATCTATCTCAAACTCTTATACTTAGTTAGTTGCATTGGATTAAGACACATTTTAACCCCATAAACACTAACATAGCTGTTTACAGCTACTAAGCAATGTTTTCTTGCTGTTAGCCTGTTTTTGGGACGAAATGGGTATAAGTGGCTTTTAAAATCTTCACATCTATCTCCAACTCTTATAATTAGTTAGTTGCATTGGATTAAGACACATTTTAACCCTAGAAACACTAACATAGCTGTTTACAACTTCTAAGCAATGTTTTCTTGGTTTTAGCCTGTTTTGGGACAAAATGGTTATAAGTGGCTTTTAAACTCTCCACATCTATCTCAAACTCTTATACTTAGTTAGTTGCATTGGATTAAGACACATTTTAACCCCATAAACACTAACATAGCTGTTTACAGCTACTAAGCAATGTTTTCTTGCTGTTAGCCTGTTTTGGTACAAAATGGGTATAAGTGGCTTTTAAACTCTTCACATCTATCTCAAACTCTTATAATTAGTTAGTTGCATTGGATTAAGAAACATTTTAACCCCAGAAACACTAACATAGCTGTTTACAACTTCTAAGCAATGTTTTCTTGGTTTTAGCCTGTTTTGGGACAAAATGGGTATAAGTGGCTTTTAAACTCTTCACATCTATCTCAAACTCTTATAATTAGTTAGTTGCATTGGATTAAGACACATTTTAACCCCAGAAACACTAACATAGCTGTTTAGACCTTCTAAGCAATGTTTTCTTGGTTTTAGCCTGTTTTGGGACAAAATGGGTATAAGTGGCTTTTAAACTCTCCACATCTATCTCAAACTCTTATAATTAGTTAGTTGCATTGGATTAAGACACATTTTAACCCCATAAACACTAACATAGCTGTTTACAGCTACTAAGCAATGTTTTCTTGCTGTTAGCCTGTTTTGGGACAAAATGGGTATAAGTGGCTTTTAATCTCTCCACATCTATCTCAAACTCTTATAATTAGTTAGTTGCATTGGATTAAGACACATTTTAACCCATAAACACTAACATAGCTGTTTACAGCTTCTAAGCAATGTTTTTTTGGTTTTAACCTGTTTTGGGACAAAATGGTTATAAGTGGCTTTTAAACTCTCCACATCTATCTCAAACTCTTATACTTAGTTAGTTGCATTGGATTAAGACACATTTTAACCCCATAAACACTAACATAGCTGTTTACAGCTACTAAGCAATGTTTTCTTGCTGTTAGCCTGTTTTGGGACAAAATGGGTATAAGTGGCTTTTAAACTCTCCACATCTATCTCAAACTATCTCAAACTCTTATCATTAGTTAGTTGCATTGGATTAAGACACATTTTAATCCCATAAACACTAACATAGCTTTTTACAGCTACTAAGCAATGTTTTCTTGGTTTTAGCCTCTATTGGGACAAAATGGGAATAAGTGGCTTTTAAACTCTCCACATCTATCTCAAACTCTTATACTTAGTTAGTTGCATTGGATTAAGACAGATTTTTACCCCATAAACACTAACATAGCTGTTTACAGCTACTAAGCAATGTTTTTTTGCTGTTAGCCTGTTTTGGGACAAAATGGGTATAAGTGGCTTTTTGTTAGACTTTGTAGAATAAAGAAGAGAATCAAGAGATTGATGAGAGATATCGGTAGACAAAGAGAATGAGGAAGAAGAAAAGATTAGGTTATTGTTCCATAAGAATACATATTACAATGTAGGCTAAAGCCTATATATATCAAGGGAAAATTAGGGCTACAACCCTCTACCAACCGATCGTATAAGTGATAGGGACAAGGAGAGAGATAAAACTAATCCCAACGGTGATAGTGACCCGTCCTAGTCTCCTTAAACACAACATAACCCGTGACTCCACTTGTTCCTCCTCTCTAACGGCTACAAGCGACATTCTAGATCCTTCTCATGGGCCTAAGGAGAGCAGGCCTCCTCATTGTCTTTACACACTTACATGACTCGGCCTTATTGCTTGGTTGTACGGACGGTCCCATAATTGTACGGACGGCCATGGCTGCCTTAGACTTATTCTTTTGATCAATACTCCCCCTCAAGCTTAGCCGAGTGAAATGGCTAAGCTTGGAACCCGTGAAGCAGCACCTCATTAAAAACCTTGACTTAGAAAACCTCATGGGACAAAACCAAGTCAAGGGAAAAAGAGTGTGCTGTCCACGGATTAGGGAAGCTTGATCATGGCCGTGTAATGTCTACAAGTCCAAGTTTGCTGTAGATGTGATCACAAACCTTGGAGCTTGCAGACTTGGTGAAGATGTCAGCTAGCTGATCTTGACTCCTTGTGTGGCATGGTAACACCACTCCTTCTTCAATCTTCTCTCTCACCTTGTGGCAATCGCTTTCTATGTGCTTGGTCCTCTCATGAAAGACTGAGTTTGTGGCAATGTGGATGGCCGCTTCATTGTCGCAGTGCATGGTCATGGGCTGCTTTGTCTCGATGCCTAAGTCCTTGAGTAGGCCCTTCAGCCATGTCATCTCGTTAGTGAGCTTCCTCATAGCTCTATACTCGGCCTCGACGCTAGAGCATGAAACCACCTTTTGTTTCTTAGACCTCCATGTAACCAAGTTGCCTCCAACAAACGTGCAGTACCCAGTGGTGGATCTCCTATCCAGCGTGTCGCCATTGTAATCCGCATCACAATAGCCAACGATTTCGGTGTTGTCATTCTTGCCCATCCAAATACCTTGACCCGGACTGCCCTTGAGATAGCTTAGGATCCTTTCGACTTGACTCCATTGGTACTTGCTTGGTGCCTTCATATGTTGGCTAACCTGATTCACAGCATAAGATATGTCAGGTCGTGTGATAGTAAGGTATATCAGCTTACCTACAAGCTGGCGGTAGCGTGTGACGTCTAAGAATGGCTCGTCCATTGGTTCCTTAGGTCGGCCTTCTTTTGCCCGTAAGCTCTCCCCCTTTCGCTTGAGCTGGTAATCTTCATCAAGGGGCGTAGCAACCGGAGACACACCAAGCTTGCCAGTCTCCTCTAACAAGTCAAGAGTATACTTGCGTTGTGAGAGGAAGAGTCCTTCCGGTGAGCGACAAATCTCAATACCAAGAAAGTATTTGAGTTCCCCAAGGTCCTTGATGTCAAATACCGACTTGAGAGAGTCCTTGGTGTCCTGAATGGCCGCCTTATCATCACCAGTCACGATGATGTCGTCGACGTATATGAGCACCACCACCCAACCAATAGAGGTGCGACGCGTGAAGAGAGTATGATCAGCCTCCGATCGCGTAAAACCATCAGTCTTGAGAGTGGAGCTTAGTTTGTGGTACCACGCTCGTGGGGACTGCTTAAGGCCATAGATGGCCTTACGTAGCCTCAAGACTTTTCCGGGTGTAACCATGTCTTCAAGGCCGGGAGGAGGCGTCATGTACACTTCTTCATCAAGTTCACCTTGAAGGAAGGCGTTCTTCACATCCATCTGCCATAAGTCCCATGAGAGGTTGACAGCAAGAGACAGCACAACCCGAACCGTATGGAGCTTGGCCACGGGTGCAAAGGTGTCCGTGTAGTCCGCGCCATAGGTTTGGGTGAAGCCACGGGCCACTAACCTGGCTTTATGCCGTTCAATGTCACCATTGCTCAAATACTTTATGGTAAACACCCATTTGGAGCTAACTGCCCGCTTGCCTTGAGGAAGATCCGATTCGTCCCACGTATGATTCCGGATCATGGCGCCAGTTTCATCCTTGACCGCATCTAACCAAACTTGATGTTCCTTGGCTTCATCATATGTCTGCGGGATCCAATTGGCGTCCACTTGGCCGAAGAAAGCTTGGTGATCAGCAGGTAACAGCTCAAGGGAACAAACGGACTGAATGGGATGAGCGACAGCTTGGCTGTTGTAATAGACACGCTTGTTCTTCCAAGTGGAGGGATCCGATCGAGGTCTGGTGCTCCGACGCAGGACTGGTGCCGGAAGTGGATCCACGCTAGGCAACACGGTGGACGTACCGTCCGTAGGAGCCGTCTCCGTGTTTTCCTCGGTAGAGGCCACCGCCGGAGCATGCGTGTCCGTTGTAGGGCCAGGGACGGGAACACCGGTTATGGGTAGGCCAGACTCGAGAGATTCACCATCTTGGGCTGAACCATTGTCATTTGCATCTCCTTGGTCAGACCCACCATCGGTAGAAATTTGACTTGGTGTTGGCCGCACGGCACCCGTTGGTGGAGATGGGTTGCCAAGGTGATCAAGAAGGAACCGTAGACTCGAAGCTCGGTCATTAGGTGAGTGAGAGAGATCTTTAAGGCTGTTCCAATCCCTCTTGTCATGGTAGCCCACATGTTCTAGAAACCGGACATCTCGAGAGACATATAGTCGACTTGTGGCCGGATCATAACATTTGTACCCCTTTTGTGTGGTGGAGTAGCCAATGAACATACACTTTGTACTTTTGGCATCCAGCTTACTCCTTTGTTCTCCTGGTACTAACACAAAACAAACACAGCCGAAAACTCGTAAGTGATCAAGAGATGGTTTAAATTTGTTTAGTACTTCAAATGGAGATAAGTCATGAAGAACTCTAGTTGGTGTTCGGTTGATTAGGTAGCATGCAGTCATCACGGCATCACCCCAATATCGTTTAGGAACACTCGAATGGAACATGATTGCCCGCGCCACTTCCATGAGGTGCCGGTTCTTCCTCTCGGCCACACCATTTTGTTGTGGCGTGTAGGGACAACTAGTTTGATGGAGAATGCCATGCTTGGAGAGATGTTCTTTGAACTTGCAACTTGTGTATTCCCCCCCATTATCAGACCTAAGTACCTTAAGTTTAGCATTGAAGTGATTAGTCACATAATTTTGAAAATTGATAAAGGCATCAAATACTCTATCTTTAGATGGCAACAAGGTAATCCAAGTGTATTTTGATTTTTCATCAATAAAAGTCACAAAATACTTGTTATTATCTCTAGATAGGCATGGTGATGTCCACACATCTGAGTGAACTAAATCAAAACAATTCTCATAAATAGTAGTTGACTTAGGAAAGATAGACTTGCAATGTTTTCCAAGAATACAAGGTTCACAAGTAGAATTATCAAAAGAAATATTAGGAAACATCAACCCTAAAGCACGTGAATGTGGGTGGCCTAGCCTAGCATGCCACACCATATTCGAATCAACAACAAAGCAAGACTTAGTAGAGGATAAATTTGGATCGGTTTTCTCTAGGACATAGAGATCTCCACTCCCTTGCCCTTCTCCAAGAACCTTTCCAGTCTCAATATCCTGAAAATAAACATTGTTAGGACCAAAGATTGCATAACAATTCAAATCATTTGTGGCCCTCTTAACCGATAGTAAATTGGAGGTAAAGGTAGGCATAAAGAAAGCTTTTGAGGTTTTATCAAATAGTTTCAAGTCCCCTATTCCCTTTACTGGTATTTGTTCTCCATTTGCAATAACAACATTTCCTAAGGCCGGTTTTATGTTGTCAATTAAACTAGGGTTACTAATCATATGATGTGAGGCTCCCGAGTCAATAACAAGCGATTTACTAGGCCTAGAAGTAAAGAAAGAGATACCAGACTCCTTGAGTGAAGCAATGGAGCGGATGAGAGCCTCAAGGTCTGACTTCCTCACCACATCTCCGTAGGCTGCGGTCATGGCCACCTCATCTCCCTGCTTTGATGATCCGGCTCCTTTATCGCTAACCGCTTCCTTTGAGAGGTTGGCTTTGAACTTGGCCGGCTTGAGATGAGGATGGAGAACCCAGCACTTGTCTTTCAGATGACCCTGCTTCTTGCAGTGGTCGCACACCAACAACTTCCTCTCCTCTTGCTTGTACATTCCTTTGTTGGCCGAAGCAAGCTCCCCCTTACCGCTAAACAAATCAAGGGATCCTTGCTCTTTCTGAATTTGGGAGCAAATATCTTCAAAGGAGGGGAGCTTCTCTGCCCTTAGGATGTGCTTCAAGAGGTCGTTGAAGGACGGGTTCAAGGTAAGTAGGAGTCCGAAGACTTTGTCTTGCTCCTTTCTTTCGTTTAGCACACTTGCCTCAAGTGTACTTGGCCGCAACATGTCAAGCTCGGACCATAGTGCACGGAACTTACCAAGATGCTTAGTGAACTCCACATCATCTTGGTTAAGATCATTTATGGCCTTCTTGACCTCAAAGACTCTAGTCATGTTAGAGACATTACCATACACGCCTTTAAGTGTTTCCCACAGTTCCTTGGCCGTCTCGCAATATGAGTAGGCCTCAAGGATAGGCGTGTCCAGAGAGTTTTGGAGAACAGATAGGACAACTTGGTCTTCTTGGAACCATTTGGCCTTCCTCTCGCTCTCTTCCTCCGCTTCCGCCTCGGAAGCGTCCTCTCCTTTGGGGTGTTTCTTTGGGACATAGTCGGACTCGACATGACTCCAAAGGCCACGACCTCCAAGGGCGGTTCTTGTGGTTCTTGTCCACAGCAAGTAGTTTGTCCCCTTTAGGACAACCGGTGAAACAATGGGCTTGGTGTTTTCCATGGTCGGATTTCTATGGACCGATGGGTAAAGCTTTTACCCGGAGAATAAAAGAGATGCGAGTGAGAAAAAAACGAAGATAAGGAGACTAGAGTGTAGAAATGAGTAGGAGAATGAGGTTAGACTGTAGAGAATCGAAGAACTTGCTCTGATACCATGTTAGACTTTGTAGAATAAAGAAGAGAATCAAGAGATTGATGAGAGATATCGGTAGACAAAGAGAATGAGGAAGAAGAAAAGATTAGGTTATTGTTCCATAAGAATACATATTACAATGTAGGCTAAAGCCTATATATATCAAGGGAAAATTAGGGCTACACCCTCTACCAACCGATCGTATAAGTGATAGGGACAAGGAGAGAGATAAAACTAATCCCAACGGTGATAGTGACCCGTCCTAGTCTCCTTAAACACAACATAACCCGTGACTCCACTTGTTCCTCCTCTCTAACGGCTACAAGCGACATTCTAGATCCTTCTCATGGGCCTAAGGAGAGCAGGCCTCCTCATTGTCTTTACACACTTACATGACTCGGCCTTATTGCTTGGTTGTACGGACGGCCCCATAATTGTACGGACGGCCATGGCTGCCTTAGACTTATTCTTTTGATCAATACTTTTAAACTCTCCACATCTATCTCAAAGTCTTATAATTAGTTAGTTGCATTAGATTAAGACACATTTTAACCCCATAAACACTAACATAGCTGTTTACAGCTTCTAAGCAATGTTTTCTTGGTTTTAGCCTGTTTTGGGACAAAATGGTTATAAGTGGCTTTTAACCTCTCCACATCTATCTCAAACTCTTATACTTAGTTAGTTGCATTGGATTAAGACACATTTTAACCCCATAAACACTAACATAGCTGTTTACAGCTACTAAGCAATGTTTTCTTGCTGTTAGCCTGTTTTGGGACAAAATGGGTATAAGTGGCTTTTAAACTCTTCACATCTATCTCAAAGTCTTATAATTAGTTAGTTGCATTGGATTAAGACACATTTTAACCCCATAAACACTAACATAGCTGTTTACAGCTACTAAGCAATGTTTTCTTGCTGTTAGCCTGTTTTGGGACAAAATGGGTATAAGTGGCTTTTAAACTCTCCACATCTATCTCAAACTCTTATAATTAGTTAGTTGCATTGGATTAAGACACATTTTAATCCCATAAACACTAACATAGCTTTTTACAGCTACTAAGCAATGTTTTCTTGGTTTTAGCCTCTATTGGGACAAAATGGGAATAAGTGGCTTTTAAACTCTCCACATCTATCTCAAACTCTTATACTTAGTTAGTTGCATTGGATTAAGACACATTTTTACCCCATAAACACTATCATAGCTGTTTACAGCTACTAAGCAATGTTTTCTTGCTGTTAGCCTGTTTTGGGACAAAATGGGTATAAGTGGCTTTTAAACTCTCCACATCTATCTCAAAGTCTTATAATTAGTTAGTTGCATTAGATTAAGACACATTTTAACCCCATAAACACTAACATAGCTGTTTACAGCTTCTAAGCAATGTTTTCTTGGTTTTAGCCTGTTTTGGGACAAAATGGTTATAAGTGGCTTTTAAACTCTCCACATCTATCTCAAACTCTTATACTTAGTTAGTTGCATTGGATTAAGACACATTTTAACCCCATAAACACTAACGTAGCTGTTTACAGCTACTAAGCAATGTTTTCTTGCTGTTAGCCTGTTTTGGGACAAAATGGTTATAAGTGGCTTTTTAACTCTCCACATCTATCTCAAACTCTTATACTTAGTTAGTTGCATTGGATTAAGACACATTTTAACCCCATAAACACTAACATAGCTGTTTACAGCTACTAAGCAATGTTTTCTTGCTGTTAGCCTGTTTTGGGACAAAATGGGTATAAGTGGCTTTTAAACTCTCCACATCTATCTCAAACTATCTCAAACTCTTATCATTAGTTAGTTGCATTGGATTAAGACACATTTTAATCCCATAAACACTAACATAGCTTTTTACAGCTACTAAGCAATGTTTTCTTGGTTTTAGCCTCTATTAGGACAAAATGGGAATAAGTGGCTTTTAAACTCTCCACATCTATCTCAAACTCTTATACTTAGTTAGTTGCATTGGATTAAGACACATTTTTACCCCATAAACACTAACATAGCTGTTTACAGCTACTAAGCAATGTTTTCTTGCTGTTAGCCTGTTTTGGGACAAAATGGGTATAAGTGGCTTTTAAACTCTCCACATCTATCTCAAAGTCTTATAATTAGTTAGTTGCATTAGATTAAGACACATTTTAACCCCATAAACACTAACATAGCTGTTTACAGCTTCTAAGCAATGTTTTCTTGGTTTTAGCCTGTTTTGGGACAAAATGGTTATAAGTGGCTTTTAAACTCTCCACATCTATCTCAAACTCTTATACTTAGTTAGTTGCATTGGATTAAGACACATTTTAACCCCATAAACACTAACATAGCTGTTTACAGCTACTAAGCAATGTTTTCTTGCTGTTAGCCTGTTTTGGGACAAAATGGGTATAAGTGGCTTTTAAACTCTTCACATCTATCTCAAAGTCTTATAATTAGTTAGTTGCATTGGATTAAGACACATTTTAACCCCATAAACACTAACATAGCTGTTTACAGCTACTAAGCAATGTTTTCTTGCTGTTAGCCTGTTTTGGGACAAAATGGGTATAAGTGGTTTTTAAACTCTCCACATCTATCTCAAACTCTTATAATTAGTTAGTTGCATTGGATTAAGACACATTTTAATCCCATAAACACTAACATAGCTTTTTACAGCTACTAAGCAATGTTTTCTTGGTTTTAGCCTCTATTGGGACAAAATGGGAATAAGTGGCTTTTAAACTCTCCACATCTATCTCAAACTCTTATACTTAGTTAGTTGCATTGGATTAAGACACATTTTTACCCCATAAACACTAACATAGCTGTTTACAGATACTAAGCAATGTTTTCTTGCTGTTAGCCTGTTTTGGGACAAAATGGGTATAAGTGGCTTTTAAACTCTCCACATCTATCTCAAAGTCTTATAATTAGTTAGTTGCATTAGATTAAGACACATTTTAACCCCATAAACACTAACATAGCTGTTTACAGCTTCTAAGCAATGTTTTCTTGGTTTTAGCCTGTTTTGGGACAAAATGGTTATAAGTGGCTTTTAAACTCTCCACATCTATCTCAAACTCTTATACTTAGTTAGTTGCATTGGATTAAGACACATTTTAACCCCATAAACACTAACATAGCTGTTTACAGCTACTAAGCAATGTTTTCTTGCTGTTAGCCTGTTTGGGGACAAAATGGGTATAAGTGGATTTTAAACTCTCCACATCTATCTCAAAGTCTTATAATTAGTTTGTTGCATTAGATTAAGACACATTTTAAGCCCATAAACACTAACATAGCTGTTTACAGCTTCTAAGCAATGTTTTTTTGGTTTTAGCCTGTTTTGGGACAAAATGGTTATAAGTGGCTTTTAAACTCTCCACATCTATCTCAAACTCTTATAATTAGTTAGTTGCATTGGATTAAGACACATTTTAACCCCATAAACACTAACATAGCTGTTTACAGCTTCTAAGCAATGTTTTCTTGCTGTTAGCCTGTTTTGGGACAAAATGGTTATAAGTGGCTTTTTAACTCTCCACATCTATCTCAAACTCTTATACTTAGTTAGTTGCATTGGATTAAGACACATTTTAAACCCATAAACACTAACATAGCTGTAAACAGCTACTAAGCAATGTTTTCTTGCTGTTAGCCTGTTTTGGGACAAAATGGGTATAAGTGGCTTTTAAACTCTCCACATCTATCTCAAACTCTTATAATTAGTTAGTTGCATTGGATTAAGACACATTTTAACCCCATAAACACTAACATAGCTGTTTACAGCTACTAAGCAATGTTTTCTTGCTGTTAGCCTGTTTTGGGACAAAATGGGTATAAGTGGCTTTTAAACTCTCCACATCTATCTCAAACTATCTCAAAACTCTTATCATTAGTTAGTTGCATTGGATTAAGACACATTTTAATCCCATAAACACTAACATAGCTTTTTACAGCTACTAAGCAATGTTTTCTTGGTTTTAGCCTCTATTGGGACAAAATGGGAATAAGTGGCTTTTAAACTCTCCACATCTATCTCAAACTCTTATACTTAGTTAGTTGCATTGGATTAAGACACATTTTTACCCCATAAACACTAACATAGCTGTTTACAGCTACTAAGCAATGTTTTCTTGCTCTTAGCCTGTTTTGGGACAAAATGGGTATAAGTGGCTTTTAAACTCTCCACATCTATCTCAAAGTCTTATAATTAGTTAGTTGCATTAGATTAAGACACATTTTAACCCCATAAACACTAACATAGCTGTTTACAGCTTCTAAGCAATGTTTTCTTGGTTTTAGCCTGTTTTGGGACAAAATGGTTAAAAGTGGCTTTTAAACTCTCCACATCTATCTCAAACTCTTATACTTAGTTAGTTGCATTGGATTAAGACACATTTTAACCCCATAAACACTAACATAGCTGTTTACAGCTACTAAGCAATGTTTTCTTGCTGTTAGCCTGTTTTGGGACAAAATGGGTATAAGTGGCTTTTAAACTCTCCACATCTATCTCAAACTATCTCAAACTCTTATCATTAGTTAGTTGCATTGGATTAAGACACATTTTAATCCCATAAACACTAACATAGCTTTTTACAGCTACTAAGCAATGTTTTCTTGGTTTTAGCCTCTATTGGGACAAAATGGGAATAAGTGGCTTTTAAACTCTCCACATCTATCTCAAACTCTTATACTTAGTTAGTTGCATTGGATTAAGACACATTTTTACCCCATAAACACTAACATAGCTGTTTACAGCTACTAAGCAATGTTTTCTTGCTATTAGCCTGTTTTGGGACAAAATGGGTATAAGTGGCTTTTAAACTCTCCACATCTATCTCAAAGTCTTATAATTAGTTAGTTGCATTAGATTAAGACACATTTTAACCCCATAAACACTAACATAGCTGTTTACAGCTTCTAAGCAATGTTTTCTTGGTTTTAGCCTGTTTTGGGACAAAATGGTTATAAGTGGCTTTTAAACTCTCCACATCTATCTCAAACTCTTATACTTAGTTAGTTGCATTGGATTAAGACACATTTTAACCCCATAAACACTAACATAGCTGTTTACAGCTACTAAGCAATGTTTTCTTGCTATTAGCCTGTTTTGGGACAAAATGGGTATAAGTGGCTTTTAAACTCTCCACATCTATCTCAAACTATCTCAAACTCTTATCATTAGTTAGTTGCATTGGATTAAGACACATTTTAATCCCATAAACACTAACATAGCTTTTTACAGCTACTAAGCAATGTTTTCTTGGTTTTAGCCTCTATTGGGACAAAATGGGAATAAGTGGCTTTTAAACTCTCCACATCTATCTCAAACTCTTATACTTAGTTAGTTGCATTGGATTAAGACACATTTTTACCCCATAAACACTAACATAGCTGTTTACAGCTACTAAGCAATGTTTTCTTGCTGTTAGCCTGTTTTGGGACAAAATGGGTATAAGTGGCTTTTAAACTCTCCACATCTATCTCAAAGTCTTATAATTAGTTAGTTGCATTAGATTAAGACACATTTTTAACCCCATAAACACTAACATAGCTGTTTACAGCTCTAAGCAATGTTTTCTTGGTTTTAGCCTGTTTTGGGACAAAATGGTTATAAGTGGCTTTTAAACTCTCCACATCTATCTCAAACTCTTATACTTAGTTAGTTGCATTGGATTAAGACACATTTTAACCCCATAAACACTAACATAGCTGTTTACAGCTACTAAGCAATGTTTTCTTGCTGTTAGCCTGTTTTGGGACAAAATGGGTATAAGTGGCTTTTAAACTCTTCACATCTATCTCAAAGTCTTATAATTAGTTAGTTGCATTGGATTAAGACACATTTTAACCCCATAAACACTAACATAGCTGTTTACAGCTACTAAGCAATGTTTTCTTGCTGTTAGCCTGTTTTGGGACAAAATGGGTATAAGTGGCTTTTAAACTCTCCACATCTATCTCAAACTCTTATAATTAGTTAGTTGCATTGGATTAAGACACATTTTAATCCCATAAACACTAACATAGCTTTTTACAGCTACTAAGCAATGTTTTCTTGGTTTTAGCCTCTATTGGGACAAAATGGGAATAAGTGGCTTTTAAACTCTCCACATCTATCTCAAACTCTTATACTTAGTTAGTTGCATTGGATTAAGACACATTTTTACCTCATAAACACTAACATAGCTGTTTACAGCTACTAAGCAATGTTTTCTTGCTGTTAGCCTGTTTTGGGACAAAATGGGTATAAGTGGCTTTTAAACTCTCCACATCTATCTCAAACTCTTATAATTAGTTAGTTGCATTGGATTAAGACACATTTTAATCCCATAAACA
The DNA here is from genome assembly GCF_030686135.1 of Camelina sativa. NCBI lineage: Eukaryota > Viridiplantae > Streptophyta > Magnoliopsida > Brassicales > Brassicaceae > Camelina > Camelina sativa. Next base: position 19,863,516 of record NC_141899.1, on the reverse strand, counting down.
CTAACATAGCTTTTTACAGCTACTAAGCAATGTTTTCTTGGTTTTAGCCTCTATTGGGACAAAATGGGAATAAGTGGCTTTTAAACTCTCCACATCTATCTCAAACTCTTATACTTAGTTAGTTGCATTGGATTAAGACACATTTTTACCCCATAAACACTAACATAGCTGTTTACAGCTACTAAGCAATGTTTTCTTGCTCTTAGCCTGTTTTGGGACAAAATGGGTATAAGTGGCTTTTAAACTCTCCACATCTATCTCAAAGTCTTATAATTAGTTAGTTGCATTAGATTAAGACACATTTTAACCCCATAAACACTAACATAGCTGTTTACAGCTTCTAAGCAATGTTTTCTTGGTTTTAGCCTGTTTTGGGACAAAATGGTTAAAAGTGGCTTTTAAACTCTCCACATCTATCTCAAACTCTTATACTTAGTTAGTTGCATTGGATTAAGACACATTTTAACCCCATAAACACTAACATAGCTGTTTACAGCTACTAAGCAATGTTTTTCTTGCTGTTAGCCTGTTTTGGGACAAAATGGGTATAAGTGGCTTTTAAACTCTCCACATCTATCTCAAACTATCTCAAACTCTTATCATTAGTTAGTTGCATTGGATTAAGACACATTTTAATCCCATAAACACTAACATAGCTTTTTACAGCTACTAAGCAATGTTTTCTTGGTTTTAGCCTCTATTGGGACAAAATGGGAATAAGTGGCTTTTAAACTCTCCACATCTATCTCAAACTCTTATACTTAGTTAGTTGCATTGGATTAAGACACATTTTTACCCCATAAACACTAACATAGCTGTTTACAGCTACTAAGCAATGTTTTCTTGCTGTTAGCCTGTTTTGGGACAAAATGGGTATAAGTGGTTTTTAAACTCTCCACATCTATCTCAAACTCTTATAATTAGTTAGTTGCATTGGATTAAGACACATTTTAATCCCATAAACACTAACATAGCTTTTTACAGCTACTAAGCAATGTTTTCTTGGTTTTAGCCTCTATTGGGACAAAATGGGAATAAGTGGCTTTTAAACTCTCCACATCTATCTCAAACTCTTATACTTAGTTAGTTGCATTGGATTAAGACACATTTTTACCCCATAAACACTAACATAGCTGTTTACAGCTACTAAGCAATGTTTTCTTGCTCTTAGCCTGTTTTGGGACAAAATGGGTATAAGTGGCTTTTAAACTCTCCACATCTATCTCAAAGTCTTATAATTAGTTAGTTGCATTAGATTAAGACACATTTTAACCCCATAAACACTAACATAGCTGTTTACAGCTTCTAAGCAATGTTTTCTTGGTTTTAGCCTGTTTTGGGACAAAATGGTTAAAAGTGGCTTTTAAACTCTCCACATCTATCTCAAACTCTTATACTTAGTTAGTTGCATTGGATTAAGACACATTTTAACCCCATAAACACTAACATAGCTGTTTACAGCTACTAAGCAATGTTTTCTTGCTGTTAGCCTGTTTTGGGACAAAATGGGTATAAGTGGCTTTTAAACTCTCCACATCTATCTCAAACTATCTCAAACTCTTATCATTAGTTAGTTGCATTGGATTAAGACACATTTTAATCCCATAAACACTAACATAGCTTTTTACAGCTACTAAGCAATGTTTTCTTGGTTTTAGCCTCTATTGGGACAAAATGGGAATAAGTGGCTTTTAAACTCTCCACATCTATCTCAAACTCTTATACTTAGTTAGTTGCATTGGATTAAGACACATTTTTACCCCATAAACACTAACATAGCTGTTTACAGCTACTAAGCAATGTTTTCTTGCTATTAGCCTGTTTTGGGACAAAATGGGTATAAGTGGCTTTTAAACTCTCCACATCTATCTCAAAGTCTTATAATTAGTTAGTTGCATTAGATTAAGACACATTTTAACCCCATAAACACTAACATAGCTGTTTACAGCTTCTAAGCAATGTTTTCTTGGTTTTAGCCTGTTTTGGGACAAAATGGTTATAAGTGGCTTTTAAACTCTCCACATCTATCTCAAACTCTTATACTTAGTTAGTTGCATTGGATTAAGACACATTTTAACCCCATAAACACTAACATAGCTGTTTACAGCTACTAAGCAATGTTTTCTTGCTATTAGCCTGTTTTTGGGACAAAATGGGTATAAGTGGCTTTTAAACTCTCCAAATCTATCTCAAACTATCTCAAACTCTTATCATTAGTTAGTTGCATTGGATTAAGACACATTTTAATCCCATAAACACTAACATAGCTTTTTACAGCTACTAAGCAATGTTTTCTTGGTTTTAGCCTCTATTGGGACAAAATGGGAATAAGTGGCTTTTAAACTCTCCACATCTATCTCAAACTCTTATACTTAGTTAGTTGCATTGGATTAAGACACATTTTTACCCCATAAACACTAACATAGCTGTTTACAGCTACTAAGCAATGTTTTCTTTCTGTTAGCCTGTTTTGGGACAAAATGGGTATAAGTGGCTTTTAAACTCTCCACATCTATCTCAAAGTCTTATAATTAGTTAGTTGCATTAGATTAAGACACATTTTAACCCCATAAACACTAACATAGCTGTTTACAGCTTCTAAGCAATGTTTTCTTGGTTTTAGCCTGTTTTGGGACAAAATGGTTATAAGTGGCTTTTAAACTCTCCACATCTATCTCAAACTCTTATACTTAGTTAGTTGCATTGGATTAAGACACATTTTAACCCCATAAACACTAACATAGCTGTTTACAGCTACTAAGCAATGTTTTCTTGCTGTTAGCCTGTTTTGGGACAAAATGGGTATAAGTGGCTTTTAAACTCTTCACATCTATCTCAAAGTCTTATAATTAGTTAGTTGCATTGGATTAAGACACATTTTAACCCCATAAACACTAACATAGCTGTTTACAGCTACTAAGCAATGTTTTCTTGCTGTTAGCCTGTTTTGGGACAAAATGGGTATAAGTGGCTTTTAAACTCTCCACATCTATCTCAAACTCTTATAATTAGTTAGTTGCATTGGATTAAGACACATTTTAATCCCATAAACACTAACATAGCTTTTTACAGCTACTAAGCAATGTTTTCTTGGTTTTAGCCTCTATTGGGACAAAATGGGAATAAGTGGCTTTTAAACTCTCCACATCTATCTCAAACTCTTATACTTAGTTAGTTGCATTGGATTAAGACACATTTTTACCTCATAAACACTAACATAGCTGTTTACAGCTACTAAGCAATGTTTTCTTGCTGTTAGCCTGTTTTGGGACAAAATGGGTATAAGTGGCTTTTAAACTCTCCACATCTATCTCAAACTCTTATAATTAGTTAGTTGCATTGGATTAAGACACATTTTAATCCCATAAACACTAACATAGCTTTTTACAGCTACTAAGCAATGTTTTCTTGGTTTTAGCCTCTATTGGGACAAAATGGGAAGAAGTGGCTTTTAAACTCTCCACATCTATCTCAAACTCTTATACTTAGTTAGTTGCATTGGATTAAGACACATTTTTACCCCATAAACACTAACATAGCTGTTTACAGCTACTAAGCAATGTTTTCTTGCTCTTAGCCTGTTTTGGGACAAAATGGGTATAAGTGGCTTTTAAACTCTCCACATCTATCTCAAAGTCTTATAATTAGTTAGTTGCATTAGATTAAGACACATTTTAACCCCATAAACACTAACATAGCTGTTTACAGCTTCTAAGCAATGTTTTCTTGGTTTTAGCCTGTTTTGGGACAAAATGGTTAAAAGTGGCTTTTAAACTCTCCACATCTATCTCAAACTCTTATACTTAGTTAGTTGCATTGGATTAAGACACATTTTAACCCCATAAACACTAACATAGCTGTTTACAGCTACTAAGCAATGTTTTCTTGCTGTTAGCCTGTTTTGGGACAAAATGGGTATAAGTGGCTTTTAAACTCTCCACATCTATCTCAAACTATCTCAAACTCTTATCATTAGTTAGTTGCATTGGATTAAGACACATTTTAATCCCATAAACACTAACATAGCTTTTTACAGCTACTAAGCAATGTTTTCTTGGTTTTAGCCTCTATTGGGACAAAATGGGAATAAGTGGCTTTTAAACTCTCCACATCTATCTCAAACTCTTATACTTAGTTAGTTGCATTGGATTAAGACACATTTTTACCCCATAAACACTAACATAGCTGTTTACAGCTACTAAGCAATGTTTTCTTGCTGTTAGCCTGTTTTGGGACAAAATGGGTATAAGTGGCTTTTAAACTCTCCACATCTATCTCAAAGTCTTATAATTAGTTAGTTGCATTAGATTAAGACACATTTTAACCCCATAAACACTAACATAGCTGTTTACAGCTTCTAAGCAATGTTTTCTTGGTTTTAGCCTGTTTTGGGACAAAATGGTTATAAGTGGCTTTTAAACTCTCCACATCTATCTCAAACTCTTATACTTAGTTAGTTGCATTGGATTAAGACACATTTTAACCCCATAAACACTAACATAGCTGTTTACAGCTACTAAGCAATGTTTTCTTGCTGTTAGCCTGTTTTGGGACAAAATGGGTATAAGTGGCTTTTAAACTCTCCACATCTATCTCAAACTATCTCAAACTCTTATCATTAGTTAGTTGCATTGGATTAAGACACATTTTAATCCCATAAACACTAACATAGCTTTTTACAGCTACTAAGCAATGTTTTCTTGGTTTTAGCCTCTATTGGGACAAAATGGGAATAAGTGGCTTTTAAACTCTCCACATCTATCTCAAACTCTTATACTTAGTTAGTTGCATTGGATTAAGACACATTTTTACCCCATAAACACTAACATAGCTGTTTACAGCTACTAAGCAATGTTTTCTTGCTGTTAGCCTGTTTTGGGACAAAATGGGTATAAGTGGCTTTTAAACTCTCCACATCTATCTCAAAGTCTTATAATTAGTTAGTTGCATTAGATTAAGACACATTTTAACCCCATAAACACTAACATAGCTGTTTACAGCTTCTAAGCAATGTTTTCTTGGTTTTAGCCTGTTTTGGGACAAAATGGTTATAAGTGGCTTTTAAACTCTCCACATCTATCTCAAACTCTTATACTTAGTTAGTTGCATTGGATTAAGACACATTTTAACCCCATAAACACTAACATAGCTGTTTACAGCTACTAAGCAATGTTTTCTTGCTGTTAGCCTGTTTTGGGACAAAATGGGTATAAGTGGCTTTTAAACTCTTCACATCTATCTCAAAGTCTTATAATTAGTTAGTTGCATTGGATTAAGACACATTTTAACCCCATAAACACTAACATAGCTGTTTACAGCTACTAAGCAATGTTTTCTTGCTGTTAGCCTGTTTTGGGACAAAATGGGTATAAGTGGCTTTTAAACTCTCCACATCTATCTCAAACTCTTATAATTAGTTAGTTGCATTGGATTAAGACACATTTTAATCCCATAAACACTAACATAGCTTTTTACAGCTACTAAGCAATGTTTTCTTGGTTTTAGCCTCTATTGGGACAAAATGGGAATAAGTGGCTTTTAAACTCTCCACATCTATCTCAAACTCTTATACTTAGTTAGTTGCATTGGATTAAGACACATTTTTACCTCATAAACACTAACATAGCTGTTTACAGCTACTAAGCAATGTTTTCTTGCTGTTAGCCTGTTTTGGGACAAAATGGGTATAAGTGGCTTTTAAACTCTCCACATCTATCTCAAAGTCTTATAATTAGTTAGTTGCATTAGATTAAGACACATTTTAACCCCATAAACACTAACATAGCTGTTTACAGCTTCTAAGCAATGTTTTCTTGGTTTTAGCCTATTTTGGGACAAAATGGTTATAAGTGGTTTTTAAACTCTCCACATCTATCTCAAACTCTTATACTTAGTTAGTTGCATTGGATTAAGACACATTTTAACCCCATAAACACTAACATAGCTGTTTACAGCTACTAAGCAATGTTTTCTTGCTGTTAGCCTGTTTTGGGACAAAATGGGTATAAGTGGCTTTTAAACTCTCCACATCTATCTCAAAGTCTTATAATTAGTTAGTTGCATTAGATTAAGACACATTCTAACCCCATAAACACTAACATAGCTGTTTACAGCTTCTAAGCAATGTTTTTTTGGTTTTAGCCTGTTTTGGGACAAAATGGTTATAAGTGGCTTTTTAACTCTCCACATCTATCTCAAACTCTTATAATTAGTTAGTTGCATTGGATTAAGACACATTTTAACCCCATAAACACTAACATAGCTGTTTACAGCTTCTAAGCAATGTTTTCTTGCTGTTAGCCTGTTTTGGGACAAAATGGTTATAAGTGGCTTTTTAACTCTCCACATCTATCTCAAACTCTTATACTTAGTTAGTTGCATTGGATTAAGACACATTTTAACCCCATAAACACTAACATAGCTGTAAACAGCTACTAAGCAATGTTTTCTTGCTGTTAGCCTGTTTTGGGACAAAATGGGTATAAGTGGCTTTTAAACTCTCCACATCTATCTCAAACTCTTATAATTAGTTAGTTGCATTGGATTAAGACACATTTTAACCCCATAAACACTAACATAGCTGTTTACAGCTTGTAAGCAATGTTTTCTTGCTTTTAACCTGTTTTGGGACAAATGGTTATAACTGGCTTTTAAACTCTCCACATCTATCTCAAACTCTTATACTTAGTTAGTCGCATTGGATTAAGACACATTTTAACCCCATAAACACTAACATAGCTGTTTACAGCTACTAAGCAATGTTTTCTTGCTGTTAGCCTTTTTTGGGACAAAATGGGTATAAGTGGCTTTTAAACTCTTCACATCTATCTCAAACTCTTATAATAAGTTAGTTGCATTGGATTAAGACACATTTTAACCCCATAAACACTAACATAGCTGTTTACAGCTTCTAAGCAATGTTTTCTTGGTTTTAGCCTGTTTTGGGACAAAATGGTTATAAGTGGCTTTTAAACTCTCCACATCTATCTCAAACTCTTATACTTATTTAGTTGCATTGGATTAAGACACATTTTAACCCCATAAACACTAACATAGCTGTAAACAGCTACTAAGCAATGTTTTCTTGCTGTTAGCCTGTTTTGGGACAAAATGGGTATAAGTGGCTTTTAAACTCTCCACATCTATCTCAAACTCTTATAATTAGTTAGTTGCATTGGATTAAGACACATTTTAACCCCATAAACACTAACATAGCTGTTTACAGCTTCTAAGCAATGTTTTCTTGGTTTTAACCTGTTTTGGGACAAAATGGTCATAACTGGCTTTTAAACTCTCCACATCTATCTCAAACTCTTATACTTAGTTAGTCGCATTGGATTAAGACACATTTTAACCCCATAAACACTAACATAGCTGTTTACAGCTACTAAGCAATGTTTTCTTGCTGTTAGCCTATTTTGGGACAAAATGGGTATAAGTGGCTTTTAAACTCTTCACATCTATCTCAAACTCTTATAATAAGTTAGTTGCATTGGATTAAGACACATTTTAACCCCATAAACACTAACATAGCTGTTTACAGCTTCTAAGCAATGTTTTCTTGGTTTTAGCCTGTTTTGGGACAAAATGGTTATAAGTGGCTTTTAAACTCTCCACATCTATCTCAAACTCTTATACTTATTTAGTTGCATTGGATTAAGACACATTTTAACCCCATAAACACTAACATAGCTGTAAACAGCTACTAAGCAATGTTTTCTTGCTGTTAGCCTGTTTTGGGACAAAATGGGTATAAGTGGCTTTTAAACTCTCCACATCTATCTCAAACTCTTATAATTAGTTAGTTGCATTGGATTAAGACACATTTTAACCCCATAAACACTAACATAGCTGTTTACAGCTTCTAAGCAATGTTTTCTTGGTTTTAACCTGTTTTGGGACAAAATGGTCATAACTGGCTTTTAAACTCTCCACATCTATCTCAAACTCTTATACTTAGTTAGTCGCATTGGATTAAGACACATTTTAACCCCATAAACACTAACATAGCTGTTTACAGCTTCTAAGCAATGTTTTCTTGGTTTTAGCCTGTTTTGGGACAAAATGGTTATAAGTGGCTTTTAAACTCTCCACATCTATCTCAAACTCTTATACTTAGTTAGTTGCATTGGATTAAGACACATTTTAACCCCATAAACACTAACATAGCTGTTTACAGCTACTAAGCAATGTTTTCTTGCTGTTAGCCTGTTTTGGGACAAAATGGGTATAAGTGGCTTTTAAACTCTCCACATCTATCTCAAACTATCTCAAACTCTTATCATTAGTTAGTTGCATTGGATTAAGACACATTTTAATCCCATAAACACTAACATAGCTTTTTACAGCTACTAAGCAATGTTTTCTTGGTTTTAGCCTCTATTGGGACAAAATGGGAATAAGTGGCTTTTAAACTCTCCACATCTATCTCAAACTCTTATACTTAGTTAGTTGCATTGGATTAAGACACATTTTTACCCCATAAACACTAACATAGCTGTTTACAGCTACTAAGCAATGTTTTCTTGCTGTTAGCCTGTTTTGGGACAAAATGGGTATAAGTGGCTTTTAAACTCTCCACATCTATCTCAAAGTCTTATAATTAGTTAGTTGCATTAGATTAAGACACATTTTAACCCCATAAACACTAACATAGCTGTTTACAGCTTCTAAGCAATGTTTTCTTGGTTTTAGCCTGTTTTGGGACAAAATGGTTATAAGTATTAGAATGTACCAAGGAGGAGAGAGGAGAGGCCGGTAAGGCCGAGCCTTGGAAGAAGAGAAGAAAGGCCGGAAAGGCCATGTAAAGGCCGGTAAGGCCATGTCCGTGTCCGTGAGCGACCATGTACCGTGTCCGGTACCATGTACCGTGTCCGTGAACGGACCCATGTCCGGTGAGCGGCCAGTTAGGCCGTGAACACATTGAAGAGAAGGCCCGTCCGTACAGGCCCGTCCGTACAGGCCCGTCCGTACAGGCCCGTCCGTACAGGCCCGTCTCTTCAATGTGTTCACGGCCTATTAGAATGTACCAAGGAGGAGAGAGGAGAGGCCGGTAAGGCCGAGCCTTGGAAGAAGAGAAGAAAGGCCGGAAAGGCCATGTAAAGGCCGGTAAGGCCATGTCCGTGTCCGTGAGCGACCATGTACCGTGTCCGGTACCATGTACCGTGTCCGTGAACGGACCCATGTCCGGTGAGCGGCCAGTTAGGCCGTGAACACATTGAAGAGAAGGCCCGTCCGTACAGGCCCGTCCGTACAGGCCCGTCCGTACAGGCCCGTCCGTACAGGCCCGTCCGTACAGGCCCGTCCGTACAGGCCCGTCCGTACACGACCGTACGGACGGGCCCTCTCTTCATCGTACGGACGGGCCTGTACGGACGGGCCTGTACGGACGGGCCTGTACGGACGGGCCTGTACGGACGGGCCTTCTCTTCAATGTGTTCACGGCCTAACTGGCCGCTCACCGGACATGGGTCCGTTCACGGACACGGTACATGGTACCGGACACGGTACATGGTCGCTCACGGACACGGACATGGCCTTACCGGCCTTTACATGGCCTTTCCGGCCTTTCTTCTCTTCTTCCAAGGCTCGGCCTTACCGGCCTCTCCTCTCTCCTCCTTGGTACATTCTAATAATAAGTGGCTTTTAAACTCTCCACATCTATCTCAAACTCTTATACTTAGTTAGTTGCATTGGATTAAGACACATTTTAACCCCATAAACACTAACATAGCTGTTTACAGCTACTAAGCAATGTTTTCTTGCTGTTAGCCTGTTTTGGGACAAAATGGGTATAAGTGGCTTTTAAACTCTTCACATCTATCTCAAAGTCTTATAATTAGTTAGTTGCATTGGATTAAGACACATTTTAACCCCATAAACACTAACATAGCTGTTTACAGCTACTAAGCAATGTTTTCTTGCTGTTAGCCTGTTTTGGGACAAAATGGGTATAAGTGGCTTTTAAACTCTCCACATCTATCTCAAACTCTTATAATTAGTTAGTTGCATTGGATTAAGACACATTTTAATCCCATAAACACTAACATAGCTTTTTACAGCTACTAAGCAATGTTTTCTTGGTTTTAGCCTCTATTGGGACAAAATGGGAATAAGTGGCTTTTAAACTCTCCACATCTATCTCAAACTCTTATACTTAGTTAGTTGCATTGGATTAAGACACATTTTTACCCCATAAACACTAACATAGCTGTTTACAGCTACTAAGCAATGTTTTCTTGCTGTTAGCCTGTTTTGGGACAAAATGGGTATAAGTGGCTTTTAAACTCTCCACATCTATCTCAAAGTCTTATAATTAGTTAGTTGCATTAGATTAAGACACATTTTAACCCCATAAACACTAACATAGCTGTTTACAGCTTCTAAGCAATGTTTTCTTGGTTTTAGCCTATTTTGGGACAAAATGGTTATAAGTGGTTTTTAAACTCTCCACATCTATCTCAAACTCTTATACTTAGTTAGTTGCATTGGATTAAGACACATTTTAACCCCATAAACACTAACATAGCTGTTTACAGCTACTAAGCAATGTTTTCTTGCTGTTAGCCTGTTTTGGGACAAAATGGGTATAAGTGGCTTTTAAACTCTCCACATCTATCTCAAAGTCTTATAATTAGTTAGTTGCATTAGATTAAGACACATTTTAACCCCATAAACACTAACATAGCTGTTTACAGCTTCTAAGCAATGTTTTTTTGGTTTTAGCCTGTTTTGGGACAAAATGGTTATAAGTGGCTTTTTAACTCTCCACATCTATCTCAAACTCTTATAATTAGTTAGTTGCATTGGATTAAGACACATTTTAACCCCATAAACACTAACATAGCTGTTTACAGCTTCTAAGCAATGTTTTCTTGCTGTTAGCCTGTTTTGGGACAAAATGGTTATAAGTGGCTTTTTAACTCTCCACATCTATCTCAAAGTCTTATAATTAGTTAGTTGCATTAGATTAAGACACATTTTAACCCCATAAACACTAACATAGCTGTTTACAGCTTCTAAGCAATGTTTTCTTGGTTTTAGCCTATTTTGGGACAAAATGGTTATAAGTGGTTTTTAAACTCTCCACATCTATCTCAAACTCTTATACTTAGTTAGTTGCATTGGATTAAGACACATTTTAACCCCATAAACACTAACATAGCTGTTTACAGCTACTAAGCAATGTTTTCTTGCTGTTAGCCTGTTTTGGGACAAAATGGGTATAAGTGGCTTTTAAACTCTCCACATCTATCTCAAAGTCTTATAATTAGTTAGTTGCATTAGATTAAGACACATTTTAACCCCATAAACACTAACATAGCTGTTTACAGCTTCTAAGCAATGTTTTTTTGGTTTTAGCCTGTTTTGGGACAAAATGGTTATAAGTGGCTTTTTAACTCTCCACATCTATCTCAAACTCTTATAATTAGTTAGTTGCATTGGATTAAGACACATTTTAACCCCATAAACACTAACATAGCTGTTTACAGCTTCTAAGCAATGTTTTCTTGCTGTTAGCCTGTTTTGGGACAAAATGGTTATAAGTGGCTTTTTAACTCTCCACATCTATCTCAAACTCTTATACTTAGTTAGTTGCATTGGATTAAGACACATTTTAACCCCATAAACACTAACATAGCTGTAAACAGCTACTAAGCAATGTTTTCTTGCTGTTAGCCTGTTTTGGGACAAAATGGGTATAAGTGGCTTTTAAACTCTCCACATCTATCTCAAACTCTTATAATTAGTTAGTTGCATTGGATTAAGACACATTTTAACCCCATAAACACTAACATAGCTGTTTACAGCTTGTAAGCAATGTTTTCTTGCTTTTAACCTGTTTTGGGACAAATGGTTATAACTGGCTTTTAAACTCTCCACATCTATCTCAAACTCTTATACTTAGTTAGTCGCATTGGATTAAGACACATTTTAACCCCATAAACACTAACATAGCTGTTTACAGCTACTAAGCAATGTTTTCTTGCTGTTAGCCTTTTTTGGGACAAAATGGGTATAAGTGGCTTTTAAACTCTTCACATCTATCTCAAACTCTTATAATAAGTTAGTTGCATTGGATTAAGACACATTTTAACCCCATAAACACTAACATAGCTGTTTACAGCTTCTAAGCAATGTTTTCTTGGTTTTAGCCTGTTTTGGGACAAAATGGTTATAAGTGGCTTTTAAACTCTCCACATCTATCTCAAACTCTTATACTTATTTAGTTGCATTGGATTAAGACACATTTTAACCCCATAAACACTAACATAGCTGTAAACAGCTACTAAGCAATGTTTTCTTGCTGTTAGCCTGTTTTGGGACAAAATGGGTATAAGTGGCTTTTAAACTCTCCACATCTATCTCAAACTCTTATAATTAGTTAGTTGCATTGGATTAAGACACATTTTAACCCCATAAACACTAACATAGCTGTTTACAGCTTCTAAGCAATGTTTTCTTGGTTTTAACCTGTTTTGGGACAAAATGGTCATAACTGGCTTTTAAACTCTCCACATCTATCTCAAACTCTTATACTTAGTTAGTCGCATTGGATTAAGACACATTTTTACCCCATAAACACTAACATAGCTGTTTACAGCTACTAAGCAATGTTTTCTTGCTGTTAGCCTGTTTTGGGACAAAATGGGTATAAGTGGCTTTTAAACTCTCCACATCTATCTCAAAGTCTTATAATTAGTTAGTTGCATTAGATTAAGACACATTTTAACCCCATAAACACTAACATAGCTGTTTACAGCTTCTAAGCAATGTTTTCTTGGTTTTAGCCTATTTTGGGACAAAATGGTTATAAGTGGTTTTTAAACTCTCCACATCTATCTCAAACTCTTATACTTAGTTAGTTGCATTGGATTAAGACACATTTTAACCCCATAAACACTAACATAGCTGTTTACAGCTACTAAGCAATGTTTTCTTGCTGTTAGCCTGTTTTGGGACAAAATGGGTATAAGTGGCTTTTAAACTCTCCACATCTATCTCAAAGTCTTATAATTAGTTAGTTGCATTAGATTAAGACACATTTTAACCCCATAAACACTAACATAGCTGTTTACAGCTTCTAAGCAATGTTTTTTTGGTTTTAGCCTGTTTTGGGACAAAATGGTTATAAGTGGCTTTTTAACTCTCCACATCTATCTCAAACTCTTATAATTAGTTAGTTGCATTGGATTAAGACACATTTTAACCCCATAAACACTAACATAGCTGTTTACAGCTTCTAAGCAATGTTTTCTTGCTGTTAGCCTGTTTTGGGACAAAATGGTTATAAGTGGCTTTTTAACTCTCCACATCTATCTCAAAGTCTTATAATTAGTTAGTTGCATTAGATTAAGACACATTTTAACCCCATAAACACTAACATAGCTGTTTACAGCTTCTAAGCAATGTTTTCTTGGTTTTAGCCTATTTTGGGACAAAATGGTTATAAGTGGTTTTTAAACTCTCCACATCTATCTCAAACTCTTATACTTAGTTAGTTGCATTGGATTAAGACACATTTTAACCCCATAAACACTAACATAGCTGTTTACAGCTACTAAGCAATGTTTTCTTGCTGTTAGCCTGTTTTGGGACAAAATGGGTATAAGTGGCTTTTAAACTCTCCACATCTATCTCAAAGTCTTATAATTAGTTAGTTGCATTAGATTAAGACACATTTTAACCCCATAAACACTAACATAGCTGTTTACAGCTTCTAAGCAATGTTTTTTTGGTTTTAGCCTGTTTTGGGACAAAATGGTTATAAGTGGTTTTTTAACTCTCCACATCTATCTCAAACTCTTATAATTAGTTAGTTGCATTGGATTAAGACACATTTTAACCCCATAAACACTAACATAGCTGTTTACAGCTTCTAAGCAATGTTTTCTTGCTGTTAGCCTGTTTTGGGACAAAATGGTTATAAGTGGCTTTTTAACTCTCCACATCTATCTCAAACTCTTATACTTAGTTAGTTGCATTGGATTAAGACACATTTTAACCCCATAAACACTAACATAGCTGTAAACAGCTACTAAGCAATGTTTTCTTGCTGTTAGCCTGTTTTGGGACAAAATGGGTATAAGTGGCTTTTAAACTCTCCACATCTATCTCAAACTCTTATAATTAGTTAGTTGCATTGGATTAAGACACATTTTAACCCCATAAACACTAACATAGCTGTTTACAGCTTGTAAGCAATGTTTTCTTGCTTTTAACCTGTTTTGGGACAAATGGTTATAACTGGCTTTTAAACTCTCCACATCTATCTCAAACTCTTATACTTAGTTAGTCGCATTGGATTAAGACACATTTTAACCCCATAAACACTAACATAGCTGTTTACAGCTACTAAGCAATGTTTTCTTGCTGTTAGCCTTTTTTGGGACAAAATGGGTATAAGTGGCTTTTAAACTCTTCACATCTATCTCAAACTCTTATAATAAGTTAGTTGCATTGGATTAAGACACATTTTAACCCCATAAACACTAACATAGCTGTTTACAGCTTCTAAGCAATGTTTTCTTGGTTTTAGCCTGTTTTGGGACAAAATGGTTATAAGTGGCTTTTAAACTCTCCACATCTATCTCAAACTCTTATACTTATTTAGTTGCATTGGATTAAGACACATTTTAACCCCATAAACACTAACATAGCTGTAAACAGCTACTAAGCAATGTTTTCTTGCTGTTAGCCTGTTTTGGGACAAAATGGGTATAAGTGGCTTTTAAACTCTCCACATCTATCTCAAACTCTTATAATTAGTTAGTTGCATTGGATTAAGACACATTTTAACCCCATAAACACTAACATAGCTGTTTACAGCTTCTAAGCAATGTTTTCTTGGTTTTAACCTGTTTTGGGACAAAATGGTCATAACTGGCTTTTAAACTCTCCACATCTATCTCAAACTCTTATACTTAGTTAGTCGCATTGGATTAAGACACATTTTAACCCCATAAACACTAACATAGCTGTTTACAGCTACTAAGCAATGTTTTCTTGCTGTTAGCCTATTTTGGGACAAAATGGGTATAAGTGGCTTTTAAACTCTTCACATCTATCTCAAACTCTTATAATAAGTTAGTTGCATTGGATTAAGACACATTTTAACCCCATAAACACTAACATAGCTGTTTACAGCTTCTAAGCAATGTTTTCTTGGTTTTAGCCTGTTTTGGGACAAAATGGTTATAAGTGGCTTTTAAACTCTCCACATCTATCTCAAACTCTTATACTTATTTAGTTGCATTGGATTAAGACACATTTTAACCCCATAAACACTAACATAGCTGTTTACAGCTACTAAGCAATGTTTTCTTGCTGTTAGCCTGTTTTGGGACAAAATGGGTATAAGTGGCTTTTAAACTCTTCACATCTATCTCAAACTCTTATAATTAGTTAGTTGCATTGGATTAAGACACATTTTAACCCCAGAAACACTAACATAGCTGTTTACAGCTTCTAAGCAATGTTTTCTTGGTTTTAGCCTGTTTTGGGACAAAATGGGTAGAAGTGGCTTTTAAACTCTCCACATCTATCTCAAACTCTTATACTTAGTTAGTTGCATTGGATTAAGACACATTTTAACCCCATAAATACTAACATAGCTGTTTACAACTTCTAAGCAATGTTTTCTTGGTTTTAGCCTATTTTGGGACAAAATGGGTATAAGTGGCTTTTAAACTCTTCACATCTATCTCAAACTCTTATAATAAGTTAGTTGCATTGGATTAAGACACATTTTAACCCCATAAACACTAACATAGCTGTTTACAGCTTCTAAGCAATGTTTTCTTGGTTTTAACCTGTTTTGGGACAAAATGGTTATAACTGGCTTTTAAACTCTCCACATCTATCTCAAACTCTTATACTTAGTTAGTTGCATTGGATTAAGACACATTTTAACCCCATAAACACTAACATAGCTGTTTACAGCTACTAAGCAATGTTTTCTTGCTGTTAGCCTATTTTGGGTCAAAATGGGTATAAGTGGCTTTTAAACTCTCCACATCTATCTCAAACTATCTCAAACTCTTATCATTAGTTAGTTGCATTGGATTAAGACACATTTTAATCCCATAAACACTAACATAGCTGTTTACAGCTACTAAGCAATGTTTTCTTGGTTTTAGCCTCTATTGGGACAAAATGGGAATAAGTGGCATTTAAACTCTCCACATCTATCTCAAACTCTTATAATTAGTTAATTGCATTGGATTAAGACACATTTTAACCCCAGAAACACTAACATAGCTGTTTACAACTTCTAAGCAATGTTTTCTTGGTTTTAGCCTGTTTTGGGACAAAATGGGTATAAGTGGCTTTTAAACTCTCCACCTCTATCTCAAACTCTTATAATTAGTTAGTTGCATTGGATTAAGACACATTTTAACCCCAGAAAAACTAACATAGCTGTTTACAACTTCTAAGCAATGTTTTCTTGGTTTTAGCCTATTTTGGGACAAAATGGGTATAAGTGGCTTTTAAACTCTTCACATCTATCTCAAACTCTTATAATAAGTTAGTTGCATTGGATTAAGACACATTTTAACCCCATAAACACTAACATAGCTGTTTACAGCTTCTAAGCAATGTTTTCTTGGTTTTAGCCTGTTTTGGGACAAAATGGTTATAAGTGGCTTTTAAACTCTCCACATCTATCTCAAACTCTTATACTTATTTAGTTGCATTGGATTAAGACACATTTTAACCCCATAAACACTAACATAGCTGTTTACAGCTACTAAGCAATGTTTTCTTGCTGTTAGCCTGTTTTGGGACAAAATGGGTATAAGTGGCTTTTAAACTCTTCACATCTATCTCAAACTCTTATAATTAGTTAGTTGCATTGGATTAAGACACATTTTAACCCCAGAAACACTAACATAGCTGTTTACAGCTTCTAAGCAATGTTTTCTTGGTTTTAGCCTGTTTTGGGACAAAATGGGTAGAACTGGCTTTTAAACTCTCCACATCTATCTCAAACTCTTATAATTAGTTAGTTGCATTGGATTAAGACACATTTTAACCCCATAAACACTAACATAGCTGTTTACAGCTTCTAAGCAATGTTTTCTTGGTTTTAACCTGTTTTGGGACAAAATGGTTATAACTAGCTTTTAAACTCTCCACATCTATCTCAAACTCTTATACTTAGTTAGTTGCATTGGATTAAGACACATTTTAACCCCATAAACACTAACATAGCTGTTTACAGCTTCTAAGCAATGTTTTCTTGGTTTTAACCTGTTTTGGGACAAAATGGTTATAACTAGCTTTTAAACTCTCCACATCTATCTCAAACTCTTATACTTAGTTAGTTGCATTGGATTAAGACACATTTTAACCCCATAAACACTAACATAGCTGTTTACAGCTACTAAGCAATGTTTTCTTGCTGTTAGCCTATTTTGGGTCAAAATGGGTATAAGTGGCTTTTAAACTCTCCACATCTATCTCAAACTATCTCAAACTCTTATCATTAGTTAGTTGCATTGGATTAAGACACATTTTAATCCCATAAACACTAACATAGCTGTTTACAGCTACTAAGCAATGTTTTCTTGGTTTTAGCCTCTATTGGGACAAAATGGGAATAAGTGGCTTTTAAACTCTCCACATCTATCTCAAACTCTTATAATTAGTTAATTGCATTGGATTAAGACACATTTTAACCCCAGAAACACTAACATAGCTGTTTACAACTTCTAAGCAATGTTTTCTTGGTTTTAGCCTGTTTTGGGACAAAATGGGTATAAGTGGCTTTTAAACTCTCCACCTCTATCTCAAACTCTTATAATTAGTTAGTTGCATTGGATTAAGACACATTTTAACCCCAGAAAAACTAACATAGCTGTTTACAACTTCTAAGCAATGTTTTCTTGGTTTTAGCCTATTTTGGGACAAAATGGGTATAAGTGGCTTTTAAACTCTTCACATCTATCTCAAACTCTTATAATAAGTTAGTTGCATTGGATTAAGACACATTTTAACCCCATAAACACTAACATAGCTGTTTACAGCTTCTAAGCAATGTTTTCTTGGTTTTAGCCTGTTTTGGGACAAAATGGTTATAAGTGGCTTTTAAACTCTCCACATCTATCTCAAACTCTTATACTTATTTAGTTGCATTGGATTAAGACACATTTTAACCCCATAAACACTAACATAGCTGTTTACAGCTACTAAGCAATGTTTTCTTGCTGTTAGCCTGTTTTGGGACAAAATGGGTATAAGTGGCTTTTAAACTCTTCACATCTATCTCAAACTCTTATAATTAGTTAGTTGCATTGGATTAAGACACATTTTAACCCCAGAAACACTAACATAGCTGTTTACAGCTTCTAAGCAATGTTTTCTTGGTTTTAGCCTGTTTTGGGACAAAATGGGTAGAACTGGCTTTTAAACTCTCCACATCTATCTCAAACTCTTATAATTAGTTAGTTGCATTGGATTAAGACACATTTTAACCCCATAAACACTAACATAGCTGTTTACAGCTTCTAAGCAATGTTTTCTTGGTTTTAACCTGTTTTGGGACAAAATGGTTATAACTAGTTTTTAAACTCTCCACATCTATCTCAAACTCTTATACTTAGTTAGTTGCATTGGATTAAGACACATTTTAACCCCATAAACACTAACATAGCTGTTTACAGCTACTAAGCAATGTTTTCTTGCTGTTAGCCTATTTTGGGTCAAAATGGGTATTAGTGGCTTTTAAACTCTCCACATCTATCTCAAACTCTTATAATTAGTTAGTTGCATTGGATTAAGACACATTTTAACCCCATAAACACTAACATAGCTGTTTACAGCTTCTAAGCAATGTTTTCTTGGTTTTAACCTGTTTTGGGACAAAATGGTCATAACTGGCTTTTAAACTCTCCACATCTATCTCAAACTCTTATACTTAGTTAGTCGCATTGGATTAAGACACATTTTAACCCCATAAACACTAACATAGCTGTTTACAGCTACTAAGCAATGTTTTCTTGCTGTTAGCCTATTTTGGGACAAAATGGGTATAAGTGGCTTTTAAACTCTTCACATCTATCTCAAACTCTTATAATAAGTTAGTTGCATTGGATTAAGACACATTTTAACCCCATAAACACTAACATAGCTGTTTACAGCTTCTAAGCAATGTTTTCTTGGTTTTAGCCTGTTTTGGGACAAAATGGTTATAAGTGGCTTTTAAACTCTCCACATCTATCTCAAACTCTTATACTTATTTAGTTGCATTGGATTAAGACACATTTTAACCCCATAAACACTAACATAGCTGTTTACAGCTACTAAGCAATGTTTTCTTGCTGTTAGCCTGTTTTGGGACAAAATGGGTATAAGTGGCTTTTAAACTCTTCACATCTATCTCAAACTCTTATAATTAGTTAGTTGCATTGGATTAAGACACATTTTAACCCCAGAAACACTAACATAGCTGTTTACAGCTTCTAAGCAATGTTTTCTTGGTTTTAGCCTGTTTTGGGACAAAATGGGTAGAAGTGGCTTTTAAACTCTCCACATCTATCTCAAACTCTTATACTTAGTTAGTTGCATTGGATTAAGACACATTTTAACCCCATAAATACTAACATAGCTGTTTACAACTTCTAAGCAATGTTTTCTTGGTTTTAGCCTATTTTGGGACAAAATGGGTATAAGTGGCTTTTAAACTCTTCACATCTATCTCAAACTCTTATAATAAGTTAGTTGCATTGGATTAAGACACATTTTAACCCCATAAACACTAACATAGCTGTTTACAGCTTCTAAGCAATGTTTTCTATGTTTTAACCTGTTTTGGGACAAAATGGTTATAACTGGCTTTTAAACTCTCCACATCTATCTCAAACTCTTATACTTAGTTAGTTGCATTGGATTAAGACACATTTTAACCCCATAAACACTAACATAGCTGTTTACAGCTACTAAGCAATGTTTTCTTGCTGTTAGCCTATTTTGGGTCAAAATGGGTATAAGTGGCTTTTAAACTCTCCACATCTATCTCAAACTATCTCAAACTCTTATCATTAGTTAGTTGCATTGGATTAAGACACATTTTAATCCCATAAACACTAACATAGCTGTTTACAGCTACTAAGCAATGTTTTCTTGGTTTTAGCCTCTATTGGGACAAAATGGGAATAAGTGGCTTTTAAACTCTCCACATCTATCTCAAACTCTTATAATTAGTTAATTGCATTGGATTAAGACACATTTTAACCCCAGAAACACTAACATAGCTGTTTACAACTTCTAAGCAATGTTTTCTTGGTTTTAGCCTGTTTTGGGACAAAATGGGTATAAGTGGCTTTTAAACTCTCCACCTCTATCTCAAACTCTTATAATTAGTTAGTTGCATTGGATTAAGACACATTTTAACCCCAGAAAAACTAACATAGCTGTTTACAACTTCTAAGCAATGTTTTCTTGGTTTTAGCCTATTTTGGGACAAAATGGGTATAAGTGGCTTTTAAACTCTTCACATCTATCTCAAACTCTTATAATAAGTTAGTTGCATTGGATTAAGACACATTTTAACCCCATAAACACTAACATAGCTGTTTACAGCTTCTAAGCAATGTTTTCTTGGTTTTAGCCTGTTTTGGGACAAAATGGTTATAAGTGGCTTTTAAACTCTCCACATCTATCTCAAACTCTTATACTTATTTAGTTGCATTGGATTAAGACACATTTTAACCCCATAAACACTAACATAGCTGTTTACAGCTACTAAGCAATGTTTTCTTGCTGTTAGCCTGTTTTGGGACAAAATGGGTATAAGTGGCTTTTAAACTCTTCACATCTATCTCAAACTCTTATAATTAGTTAGTTGCATTGGATTAAGACACATTTTAACCCCAGAAACACTAACATAGCTGTTTACAGCTTCTAAGCAATGTTTTCTTGGTTTTAGCCTGTTTTGGGACAAAATGGGTAGAACTGGCTTTTAAACTCTCCACATCTATCTCAAACTCTTATAATTAGTTAGTTGCATTGGATTAAGACACATTTTAGCCCCATAAACACTAACATAGCTGTTTACAGCTTCTAAGCAATGTTTTCTTGGTTTTAACCTGTTTTGGGACAAAATGGTTATAACTAGCTTTTAAACTCTCCACATCTATCTCAAACTCTTATACTTAGTTAGTTGCATTGGATTAAGACACATTTTAACCCCATAAACACTAACATAGCTGTTTACAGCTTCTAAGCAATGTTTTCTTGGTTTTAACCTGTTTTGGGACAAAATGGTTATAACTGGCTTTTAAACTCTCCACATCTATCTCAAACTCTTATACTTAGTTAGTTGCATTGGATTAAGACACATTTTAACCCCATAAACACTAACATAGCTGTTTACAGCTACTAAGCAATGTTTTCTTGCTGTTAGCCTATTTTGGGTCAAAATGGGTATAAGTGGCTTTTAAACTCTCCACATCTATCTCAAACTATCTCAAACTCTTATCATTAGTTAGTTGCATTGGATTAAGACACATTTTAATCCCATAAACACTAACATAGCTGTTTACAGCTACTAAGCAATGTTTTCTTGGTTTTAGCCTCTATTGGGACAAAATGGGAATAAGTGGCTTTTAAACTCTCCACATCTATCTCAAACTCTTATAATTAGTTAATTGCATTGGATTAAGACACATTTTAACCCCAGAAACACTAACATAGCTGTTTACAACTTCTAAGCAATGTTTTCTTGGTTTTAGCCTGTTTTGGGACAAAATGGGTATAAGTGGCTTTTAAACTCTCCACCTCTATCTCAAACTCTTATAATTAGTTAGTTGCATTGGATTAAGACACATTTTAACCCCAGAAAAACTAACATAGCTGTTTACAACTTCTAAGCAATGTTTTCTTGGTTTTAGCCTATTTTGGGACAAAATGGGTATAAGTGGCTTTTAAACTCTTCACATCTATCTCAAACTCTTATAATAAGTTAGTTGCATTGGATTAAGACACATTTTAACCCCATAAACACTAACATAGCTGTTTACAGCTTCTAAGCAATGTTTTCTTGGTTTTAGCCTGTTTTGGGACAAAATGGTTATAAGTGGCTTTTAAACTCTCCACATCTATCTCAAACTCTTATACTTATTTAGTTGCATTGGATTAAGACACATTTTAACCCCATAAACACTAACATAGCTGTTTACAGCTACTAAGCAATGTTTTCTTGCTGTTAGCCTGTTTTGGGACAAAATGGGTATAAGTGGCTTTTAAACTCTTCACATCTATCTCAAACTCTTATAATTAGTTAGTTGCATTGGATTAAGACACATTTTAACCCCAGAAACACTAACATAGCTGTTTACAGCTTCTAAGCAATGTTTTCTTGGTTTTAGCCTGTTTTGGGACAAAATGGGTAGAACTGGCTTTTAAACTCTCCACATCTATCTCAAACTCTTATAATTAGTTAGTTGCATTGGATTAAGACACATTTTAACCCCATAAACACTAACATAGCTGTTTACAGCTTCTAAGCAATGTTTTCTTGGTTTTAACCTGTTTTGGGACAAAATGGTTATAACTAGCTTTTAAACTCTCCACATCTATCTCAAACTCTTATACTTAGTTAGTTGCATTGGATTAAGACACATTTTAACCCCATAAACACTAACATAGCTGTTTACAGCTACTAAGCAATGTTTTCTTGCTGTTAGCCTATTTTGGGTCAAAATGGGTATAAGTGGCTTTTAAACTCTCCACATCTATCTCAAACTATCTCAAACTCTTATCATTAGTTAGTTGCATTGGATTAAGACACATTTTAATCCCATAAACACTAACATAGCTGTTTACAGCTACTAAGCAATGTTTTCTTGGTTTTAGCCTCTATTGGGACAAAATGGGAATAAGTGGCTTTTAAACTCTCCACATCTATCTCAAACTCTTATAATTAGTTAGTTGCATTGGATTAAGACACATTTTAACCCCAGAAACACTAACATAGCTGTTTACAACTTCTAAGCAATGTTTTCTTGGTTTTAGCCTGTTTTGGGACAAAATGGGTATAAGTGGCTTTTAAACTCTCCACATCTATCTCAAACTCTTATAATTAGTTAGTTGCATTGGATTAAGACACATTTTAACCCCATAAACACTAACATAGCTGTTTACAACTTCTAAGCAATGTTTTCTTGGTTTTAGCCTATTTTGGGACAAACTGGTTATAAGTGGCTTTTAAACTCTCCACATCTATCTCAAACTCTTATAATTAGTTAGTTGCATTGGATTAAGACACATTTTAACCCCATAAACACTAACATAGCTGTTTACAGCTTCTAAGCAATGTTTTCTTGGTTTTAGCCTGTTTTGGGACAAAATGGTTATAAGTGGCTTTTTAACTCTCCACATCTATCTCAAACTCTTATACTTAGTTAGTTGCATTAGATTAAGACACATTTTAACCCCATAAACACTAACATAGCTGTTTACAGCTATTAAGCAATGTTTTCTTGCTGTTAGCCTGTTTTGGGACAAAATGGGTATAAGTGGCTTTTAAACTCTCCACATCTATCTCAAACTCTTATAATTAGTTAGTTGCATTGGATTAAGACACATTTTAACCCCATAAACACTAACACAGCTGTTTACAGCTCTAAGCAATGTTTTCTTGGTTTTAGCCTGTTTTGGGACAAAATGGTTATAAGTGGCTTTTAAACTCTCCACATCTATCTCAAACTATCTCAAACTCTTATCATTAGTTAGTTGCATTGGATTAAGACACATTTTAATCCCATAAACACTAACATAGCTGTTTACAGCTACTAAGCAATGTTTTCTTGGTTTTAGCCTCTATTGGGACAAAATGGGAATAAGTGGCTTTTAAACTCTCCACATCTATCTCAAACTCTTATAATTAGTTAGTTGCATTGGATTAAGACACATTTTAACCCCAGAAACACTAACATAGCTGTTTACAACTTCTAAGCAATGTTTTCTTGGTTTTAGCCTGTTTTGGGACAAAATGGGTATAAGTGGCTTTTAAACTCTCCACCTCTATCTCAAACTCTTATAATTAGTTAGTTGCATTGGATTAAGACACATTTTAACCCCAGAAAAACTAACATAGCTGTTTACAACTTCAAAGCAATGTTTTCTTGGTTTTAGCCTATTTTGGGACAAAATGGGTATAAGTGGCTTTTAAACTCTTCACATCTATCTCAAACTCTTATAATAAGTTAGTTGCATTGGATTAAGACACATTTTAACCCCATAAACACTAACATAGCTGTTTACAGCTTCTAAGCAATGTTTTCTTGGTTTTAGCCTGTTTTGGGACAAAATGGTTATAAGTGTTAGACTTTGTAGAATAAAGAAGAGAATCAAGAGATTGATGAGAGATATCGGTAGACAAAGAGAATGAGGAAGAAGAAAAGATTAGGTTATTGTTCCATAAGAATACATATTACAATGTAGGCTAAAGCCTATATATATCAAGGGAAAATTAGGGCTACACCCTCTACCAACCGATCGTATAAGTGATAGGGACAAGGAGAGAGATAAAACTAATCCCAACGGTGATAGTGACCCGTCCTAGTCTCCTTAAACACAACATAACCCGTGACTCCACTTGTTCCTCCTCTCTAACGGCTACAAGCGACATTCTAGATCCTTCTCATGGGCCTAAGGAGAGCAGGCCTCCTCATTGTCTTTACACACTTACATGACTCGGCCTTATTGCTTGGTTGTACGGACGGCCCCATAATTGTACGGACGGCCATGGCTGCCTTAGACTTATTCTTTTGATCAATACTCCCCCTCAAGCTTAGCCGAGTGAAATGGCTAAGCTTGGAACCCGTGAAGCAGCACCTCATTAAAAACCTTGACTTAGAAAACCTCATGGGACAAAACCAAGTCAAGGGAAAAAGAGTGTGCTGTCCACGGATTAGGGAAGCTTGATCATGGCCGTGTAATGTCTACAAGTCCAAGTTTGCTGTAGATGTGATCACAAACCTTGGAGCTTGCAGACTTGGTGAAGATGTCAGCTAGCTGATCTTGACTCCTTGTGTGGCATGGTAACACCACTCCTTCTTCAATCTTCTCTCTCACCTTGTGGCAATCGCTTTCTATGTGCTTGGTCCTCTCATGAAAGACTGAGTTTGTGGCAATGTGGATGGCCGCTTCATTGTCGCAGTGCATGGTCATGGGCTGCTTTGTCTCGATGCCTAAGTCCTTGAGTAGGCCCTTCAGCCATGTCATCTCGTTAGTGAGCTTCCTCATAGCTCTATACTCGGCCTCGGCGCTAGAGCATGAAACCACCTTTTGTTTCTTAGACCTCCATGTAACCAAGTTGCCTCCAACAAACGTGCAGTACCCAGTGGTGGATCTCCTATCCAGCGTGTCGCCATTGTAATCCGCATCACAATAGCCAACGATTTCGGTGTTGTCATTCTTGCCCATCCAAATACCTTGACCCGGACTGCCCTTGAGATAGCTTAGGATCCTTTCGACTTGACTCCATTGGTACTTGCTTGGTGCCTTCATATGTTGGCTAACCTGATTCACAGCATAAGATATGTCAGGTCGTGTGATAGTAAGGTATATCAGCTTACCTACAAGCTGGCGGTAGCGTGTGACGTCTAAGAATGGCTCGTCCATTGGTTCCTTAGGTCGGCCTTCTTTTGCCCGTAAGCTCTCCCCCTTTCGCTTGAGCTGGTAATCTTCATCAAGGGGCGTAGCAACCGGAGACACACCAAGCTTGCCAGTCTCCTCTAACAAGTCAAGAGTATACTTGCGTTGTGAGAGGAAGAGTCCTTCCGGTGAGCGACAAATCTCAATACCAAGAAAGTATTTGAGTTCCCCAAGGTCCTTGATGTCAAATACCGACTTGAGAGAGTCCTTGGTGTCCTGAATGGCCGCCTTATCATCACCAGTCACGATGATGTCGTCGACGTATATGAGCACCACCACCCAACCAATAGAGGTGCGACGCGTGAAGAGAGTATGATCAGCCTCCGATCGCGTAAAACCATCAGTCTTGAGAGTGGAGCTTAGTTTGTGGTACCACGCTCGTGGGGACTGCTTAAGGCCATAGATGGCCTTACGTAGCCTCAAGACTTTTCCGGGTGTAACCATGTCTTCAAGGCCGGGAGGAGGCGTCATGTACACTTCTTCATCAAGTTCACCTTGAAGGAAGGCGTTCTTCACATCCATCTGCCATAAGTCCCATGAGAGGTTGACAGCAAGAGACAGCACAACCCGAACCGTATGGAGCTTGGCCACGGGTGCAAAGGTGTCCGTGTAGTCCGCGCCATAGGTTTGGGTGAAGCCACGGGCCACTAACCTGGCTTTATGCCGTTCAATGTCACCATTGCTCAAATACTTTATGGTAAACACCCATTTGGAGCTAACTGCCCGCTTGCCTTGAGGAAGATCCGATTCGTCCCACGTATGATTCCGGATCATGGCGCCAGTTTCATCCTTGACCGCATCTAACCAAACTTGATGTTCCTTGG
>NC_141899.1:19713882-19748882 GCF_030686135.1 Camelina sativa | reverse complement strand
TGTTTACAACTTCTAAGCAATATTTTCTTGGTTTTAGCCTGTTTTGGGACAAAATGGGTATAAGTGGCTTTTAAACTCTTCACATCTATCTCAAACTCTTATAATTAGTTAGTTGCATTGGATTAAGACACATTTTAACCCCAGAAACACTAACATAGCTGTTTACAACTTCTAAGCAATGTTTTCTTGGTTTTAGCCTGTTTTGGGACAAAATGGGTATAAGTGGCTTTTAAACTCTCCACATCTATCTCAAACTCTTATAATTAGTTAGTTGCATTGGATTAAGACACATTTTAACCCCATAAACACTAACATTGCTGTTTACAGCTTCTAAGCAATGTTTTCTTTGTTTTAACCTGTTTTGGGACAAAATGGTTATAAGTGCCTTTTAAACTCTCCACATCTATCTCAAACTCTTATACTTAGTTAGTTGCATTGGATTAAGACACATTTTAACCCCATAAACACTAACATAGCTGTTTACAGCTACTAAGCAATGTTTTCTTGCTGTTAGCCTGTTTTGGGACAAAATGGGTATAAGTGGCTTTTAAACTCTCACACTATCTCAAACTCTTATAATTAGTTAGTTGCATTGGATTAAGACACATTTTAACCCCATAAACACTAACATAGCTGTTTACAGCTTCTAAGCAATGTTTTCTTAGTTTTAGCATGTTTTGGGACAAAATGGGTATAAGTGGCTTTTAAACTCTCCACATCTATCTCAAACTCTTATAATTAGTTAGTTGCATTGGATTAAGACACATTTTAACCCCATAAACACTAACATAGCTGTTTACAGCTACTAAGCAATGTTTTCTTGCTGTTAGCCTGTTTTGGGACAAAATGGGTATAAGTGGCTTTTAAACTCTCCACATCTATCTCAAACTCTTATAATTAGTTAGTTGCATTGAATTAAGACACATTTTAACCCCATAAACACTAACATAGCTGTTTACAGCTTCTAAGCAATGTTTTCTTGGTTTTAACCTGTTTTGGGACAAAATGGTTATAAGTGGCTTTTAAACTCTCCACATCTATCTCAAACTCTTATACTTAGTTAGTTGCATTGTGTTAAGACACATTTTAACCCCATAAACACTAACATAGCTGTTTACAGCTACTAAGCAATGTTTTCTTGCTGTTAGCCTGTTTTGGGACAAAATGGGTATAAGTGGCTTTTAAACTCTCCACATCTATCTCAAAGTCTTATAATTAGTTAGTTGCATTGGATTAAGACACATTTTAACCCCATAAACACTAACATAGCTGTTTACAGCTACTAAGCAATGTTTTCTTGCTGTTAGCCTGTTTTGGGACAAAATGGGTATAAGTGACTTTTAAACTCTCCACATCTATCTCAAACTCTTATACTTAGTTAGTTGAATTGGATTAAGACACATTTTAACCCCAGAAACACTAACATAGCTGTTTACAGCTTCTAAGCAATGTTTTCTTGGTTTTAGCCTGTTTTGGGACAAAATGGGTATAAGTGGCTTTTAAACTCTCCACATCTATCTCAAACTCTTATAATTAGTTAGTTGCATTGGATTAAGACACATTTTAACCCCATAAACACTAACATAGCTGTTTACAGCTTCTAAGCAATGTTTTCTTGGTTTTAACCTGTTTTGGGACAAAATGGTTATAACTGGCTTTTAAACTCTCCACATCTATCTCAAACTCTTATACTTAGTTAGTTGCATTGGATTAAGACACATTTTAACCCCATAAACACTAACATAGCTGTTTACAGCTACTAAGCAATGTTTTCTTGCTGTTAGCCTATTTTGGGTCAAAATGGGTATAAGTAACTTTTAAACTTTCCACATCTATCTCAAACTATCTCAAACTCTTATCATTAGTTAGTTGCATTGGATTAAGACACATTTTAATCCCATAAACACTAACATAGCTGTTTACAGCTACTAAGCAATGTTTTCTTGGTTTTAGCCTCTATTGGGACAAAATGGGAATAAGTGGCTTTTAAACTCTCCACATCTATCTCAAACTCTTATAATTAGTTAGTTGCATTGGATTAAGACACATTTTAACCCCATAAACACTAACATTGCTGTTTACAGCTTCTAAGCAATGTTTTCTTTGTTTTAAACCTGTTTTGGGACAAAATGGTTATAAGTGCCTTTTAAACTCTCCACATCTATCTCAAACTCTTATACTTAGTTAGTTGCATTGGATTAAGACACATTTTAACCCCATAAACACTAACATAGCTGTTTACAGCTACTAAGCAATGTTTTCTTGCTGTTAGCCTGTTTTGGGACAAAATGGGTATAAGTGGCTTTTAAACTCTCCACATCTATCTCAAACTCTTATAATTAGTTAGTTGCATTGGATTAAGACACATTTTAACCCCATAAACACTAACATAGCTGTTTACAGCTTCTAAGCAATGTTTTCTTAGTTTTAGCATGTTTTGGGACAAAATGGGTATAAGTGGCTTTTAAACTCTCCACATCTATCTCAAAGTCTTATAATTAGTTAGTTGCATTGGATTAAGACACATTTTAACCCCATAAACACTAACATAGCTGTTTACAGCTACTAAGCAATGTTTTCTTGCTGTTAGCCTGTTTTGGGACAAAATGGGTATAAGTGGCTTTTAAACTCTCCACATCTATCTCAAACTCTTATACTTAGTTAGTTGAATTGAATTAAGACACATTTTAACCCCAGAAACACTAACATAGCTGTTTACAGCTTCTAAGCAATGTTTTCTTGGTTTTAGCCTGTTTTGGGACAAAATGGGTATAAGTGGCTTTTAAACTCTCCACATCTATCTCAAACTCTTATAATTAGTTAGTTGCATTGGATTAAGACACATTTTAACCCCATAAACACTAACATAGCTGTTTACAGCTTCTAAGCAATGTTTTCTTGGTTTTAACCTGTTTTGGGACAAAATGGTTATAACTGGCTTTTAAACTCTCCACATCTATCTCAAACTCTTATACTTAGTTAGTTGCATTGGATTAAGACACATTTTAACCCCATAAACACTAACATAGCTGTTTACAGCTACTAAGCAATGTTTTCTTGCTGTTAGCCTATTTTGGGTCAAAATGGGTATAAGTAACTTTTAAACTTTCCACATCTATCTCAAACTATCTCAAACTCTTATCATTAGTTAGTTGCATTGGATTAAGACACATTTTAATCCCATAAACACTAACATAGCTGTTTACAGCTACTAAGCAATGTTTTCTTGGTTTTAGCCTCTATTGGGACAAAATGGGAATAAGTGGCTTTTAAACTCTCCACATCTATCTCAAACTCTTATAATTAGTTAGTTGCATTGGATTAAGACACATTTTAACCCCAGAAACACTAACATAGCTGTTTACAACTTCTAAGCAATGTTTTCTTGGTTTTAGCCTGTTTTGGGACAAAATGGGTATAAGTGGCTTTTAAACTCTCCACATCTATCACAAACTCTTATAATTAGTTAGTTGCATTGGATTAAGACACATTTTAACCCCAGAAACACTAACATAGCTGTTTACAACTTCTAAGCAATGTTTTCTTGGTTTTAGCCTGTTTTGGGTCAAAATGGTTATAAGTGGCTTTTAAACTCTCCACATCTATCTCAAACTATCTCAAACTCTTATCATTAGTTAGTTGCATTGGATTAAGACACATTTTAATCCCATAAACACTAACATAGCTGTTTACAGCTACTAAGCAATGTTTTCTTGGTTTTAGCCTGTTTTGGGACAAAATGGGTATAAGTGGCTTTTAAACTTTCCACATCTATCTCAAACTCTTATAATTAGTTAGTTGCATTGGATTAGGACACATTTTAACCCCAGAAACACTAACATAGCTGTTTACAACTTCTAAGCAATGTTTTCTTTGTTTTAGCCTGTTTTGGGACAAAATGGTTATAAGTGGCTTTTAAACTCTCCACATCTATCTCAAACTCTTATAATTAGTTAGTTGCATTGGATTAAGACACATTTTAACCCTAGAAACACTAACATAGCTGTTTACAACTTCTAAGCAATGTTTTCTTGGTTTTAGCCTGTTTTGGGACAAAATGGTTATAAGTGGCTTTTAAACTCTCCACATCTATCTCAAACTCTTATACTTAGTTAGTTGCATTGGATTAAGATACATTTTAACCCCATAAACACTAACATAGCTGTTTACAGCTACTAAGCAATGTTTTCTGGCTGTTAGCCTGTTTTGGTACAAAATGGGTATAAGTGGCTTTTAAACTCTTCACATCTATCTCAAACTCTTATAATTAGTTAGTTGCATTGGATTAAGAAACATTTTAACCCCAGAAACACTAACATAGCTGTTTACAACTTCTAAGCAATGTTTTCTTGGTTTTAGCCTGTTTTGGGACAAAATGGGTATAAGTGGCTTTTAAACTCTTCACATCTATCTCAAACTCTTATAATTAGTTAGTTGCATTGGATTAAGACACATTTTAACCCCAGAAACACTAACATAGCTGTTTACAACTTCTAAGCAATGTTTTCTTGGTTTTAGCCTGTTTTGGGACAAAATGGGTATAAGTGGCTTTTAAACTCTCCACATCTATCTCAAACTCTTATAATTAGTTAGTTGCATTGGATTAAGACACATTTTAACCCCATAAACACTAACATTGCTGTTTACAGCTTCTAAGCAATGTTTTCTTTGTTTTAAACCTGTTTTGGGACAAAATGGTTATAAGTGCCTTTTAAACTCTCCACATCTATCTCAAACTCTTATACTTAGTTAGTTGCATTGGATTAAGACACATTTTAACCCCATAAACACTAACATAGCTGTTTACAGCTACTAAGCAATGTTTTCTTGCTGTTAGCCTGTTTTGGGACAAAATGGGTATAAGTGGCTTTTAAACTCTCCACATCTATCTCAAACTCTTATAATTAGTTAGTTGCATTGGATTAAGACACATTTTAACCCCATAAACACTAACATAGCTGTTTACAGCTTCTAAGCAATGTTTTCTTAGTTTTAGCATGTTTTGGGACAAAATGGGTATAAGTGGCTTTTAAACTCTCCACATCTATCTCAAACTCTTATAATTAGTTAGTTGCATTGGATTAAGACACATTTTAACCCCATAAACACTAACATAGCTGTTTACAGCTACTAAGCAATGTTTTCTTGCTGTTAGCCTGTTTTGGGACAAAATGGGTATAAGTGGCTTTTAAACTCTCCACATCTATCTCAAACTCTTATAATTAGTTAGTTGCATTGAATTAAGACACATTTTAACCCCATAAACACTAACATAGCTGTTTACAGCTTCTAAGCAATGTTTTCTTGGTTTTAACCTGTTTTGGGACAAAATGGTTATAAGTGGCTTTTAAACTCTCCACATCTATCTCAAACTCTTATACTTAGTTAGTTGCATTGTGTTAAGACACATTTTAACCCCATAAACACTAACATAGCTGTTTACAGCTACTAAGCAATGTTTTCTTGCTGTTAGCCTGTTTTGGGACAAAATGGGTATAAGTGGCTTTTAAACTCTCCACATCTATCTCAAAGTCTTATAATTAGTTAGTTGCATTGGATTAAGACACATTTTAACCCCATAAACACTAACATAGCTGTTTACAGCTACTAAGCAATGTTTTCTTGCTGTTAGCCTGTTTTGGGACAAAATGGGTATAAGTGACTTTTAAACTCTCCACATCTATCTCAAACTCTTATACTTAGTTAGTTGAATTGGATTAAGACACATTTTAACCCCAGAAACACTAACATAGCTGTTTACAGCTTCTAAGCAATGTTTTCTTGGTTTTAGCCTGTTTTGGGACAAAATGGGTATAAGTGGCTTTTAAACTCTCCACATCTATCTCAAACTCTTATAATTAGTTAGTTGCATTGGATTAAGACACATTTTAACCCCATAAACACTAACATAGCTGTTTACAGCTTCTAAGCAATGTTTTCTTGGTTTTAACCTGTTTTGGGACAAAATGGTTATAACTGGCTTTTAAACTCTCCACATCTATCTCAAACTCTTATACTTAGTTAGTTGCATTGGATTAAGACACATTTTAACCCCATAAACACTAACATAGCTGTTTACAGCTACTAAGCAATGTTTTCTTGCTGTTAGCCTATTTTGGGTCAAAATGGGTATAAGTAACTTTTAAACTTTCCACATCTATCTCAAACTATCTCAAACTCTTATCATTAGTTAGTTGCATTGGATTAAGACACATTTTAATCCCATAAACACTAACATAGCTGTTTACAGCTACTAAGCAATGTTTTCTTGGTTTTAGCCTCTATTGGGACAAAATGGGAATAAGTGGCTTTTAAACTCTCCACATCTATCTCAAACTCTTATAATTAGTTAGTTGCATTGGATTAAGACATCATTTTAACCCCATAAACACTAACATTGCTGTTTACAGCTTCTAAGCAATGTTTTCTTTGTTTTAACCTGTTTTGGGACAAAATGGTTATAAGTGCCTTTTAAACTCTCCACATCTATCTCAAACTCTTATACTTAGTTAGTTGCATTGGATTAAGACACATTTTAACCCCATAAACACTAACATAGCTGTTTACAGCTACTAAGCAATGTTTTCTTGCTGTTAGCCTGTTTTGGGACAAAATGGGTATAAGTGGCTTTTAAACTCTCCACATCTATCTCAAACTCTTATAATTAGTTAGTTGCATTGGATTAAGACACATTTTAACCCCATAAACACTAACATAGCTGTTTACAGCTTCTAAGCAATGTTTTCTTAGTTTTAGCATGTTTTGGGACAAAATGGGTATAAGTGGCTTTTAAACTCTCCACATCTATCTCAAAGTCTTATAATTAGTTAGTTGCATTGGATTAAGACACATTTTAACCCCATAAACACTAACATAGCTGTTTACAGCTACTAAGCAATGTTTTCTTGCTGTTAGCCTGTTTTGGGACAAAATGGGTATAAGTGGCTTTTAAACTCTCCACATCTATCTCAAACTCTTATACTTAGTTAGTTGAATTGAATTAAGAAACATTTTAACCCCAGAAACACTAACATAGCTGTTTACAGCTTCTAAGCAATGTTTTCTTGGTTTTAGCCTGTTTTGGGACAAAATGGGTATAAGTGGCTTTTAAACTCTCCACATCTATCTCAAACTCTTATAATTAGTTAGTTGCATTGGATTAAGACACATTTTAACCCCATAAACACTAACATAGCTGTTTACAGCTTCTAAGCAATGTTTTCTTGGTTTTAACCTGTTTTGGGACAAAATGGTTATAACTGGCTTTTAAACTCTCCACATCTATCTCAAACTCTTATACTTAGTTAGTTGCATTGGATTAAGACACATTTTAACCCCATAAACACTAACATAGCTGTTTACAGCTACTAAGCAATGTTTTCTTGCTGTTAGCCTATTTTGGGTCAAAATGGGTATAAGTAACTTTTAAACTTTCCACATCTATCTCAAACTATCTCAAACTCTTATCATTAGTTAGTTGCATTGGATTAAGACACATTTTAATCCCATAAACACTAACATAGCTGTTTACAGCTACTAAGCAATGTTTTCTTGGTTTTAGCCTCTATTGGGACAAAATGGGAATAAGTGGCTTTTAAACTCTCCACATCTATCTCAAACTCTT
Organism: Camelina sativa; assembly: GCF_030686135.1. Lineage (NCBI taxonomy): Eukaryota > Viridiplantae > Streptophyta > Magnoliopsida > Brassicales > Brassicaceae > Camelina > Camelina sativa. The sequence continues at coordinate 19,741,258 of NC_141899.1, read as the reverse complement.
ATAATTAGTTAGTTGCATTGGATTAAGACACATTTTAACCCCAGAAACACTAACATAGCTGTTTACAACTTCTAAGCAATGTTTTCTTGGTTTTAGCCTGTTTTGGGACAAAATGGGTATAAGTGGCTTTTAAACTCTCCACATCTATCACAAACTCTTATAATTAGTTAGTTGCATTGGATTAAGACACATTTTAACCCCCAGAAACACTAACATAGCTGTTTACAACTTCTAAGCAATGTTTTCTTGGTTTTAGCCTGTTTTGGGTCAAAATGGTTATAAGTGGCTTTTAAAACTCTCCACATCTATCTCAAACTCTTATAATTAGTTAGTTGCATTGCATTAAGACACATTTTAACCCCATAAACACTAACATAGCTGTTTACAGCTTCTAAGCAATGTTTTCTTGGTTTTAGGCCTGTTTTGGGACAAAAATGGTTATAAGTGGCTTTTTAACTCTCCACATCTATCTCAAACTCTTATACTAGTTAGTTGCATTGGATTAAGACACATTTTAACCCCATAAACATTAACATAGCTGTTTACAGCTACTAAGCAATGTTTTCTTGCTGTTAGCCTGTTTTGGGACCAAATGGGTATAAGTGACTTTTAAACTCTCCACATCTATCTCAAACTCTTATAATTAGTTAGTTGCATTGGATTAAGACACATTTTAACCCCATAAACACTAACATAGCTATTTACAGCTTCTAAGCAATGTTTTCTTGGTTTTAGCCTGTTTTGGGACAAAATGGTTATAAGTGGCTTTTAAACTCTCCACATCTATCTCAAACTCTTATACTTAGTTAGTTGCATTGGATTAAGACACATTTTAACCCCATAAACACTAACATAGCTGTTTACAGCTACTAAGCAATGTTTTCTTGCTGTTAGCCTGTTTTGGGACGAAATGGGTATAAGTGGCTTTTAAAATCTTCACATCTATCTCAAACTCTTATAATTAGTTAGTTGCATTGGATTAAGACACATTTTAACCCTAGAAACACTAACATAGCTGTTTACAACTTCTAAGTGTTGGGATTTATGAGACAAAGCTCACAAGAGAGGGTAGACAAACACTTGGTGAATGAATCCCCCTTTACCCACAACAAACTAACTCATTCTCAAGGGGGAGGAGAGAACATCAACTTGTGATGAACTCCCCATAAACAAGCTAGATAGAACCCAAATACTAGAGAGTAAGCGGATCCTAACTAGGAGAAGCACTAGTTTGAGACTTATCCTCTTCTAGTATCACAACACTTAGAGTTTGTGTACTTAGGAGAAGGAGGATTAAGAATCAGTAATCTAGGCTAAGTAAAGCAGTAAATAAGAAGAGTTTAGGTGGATTTGAGAAGAGAATAGGCTGCCTTAAGGGCAGCCCCTAACCGCTAATCCTAAACTCTCTACATTGTTAATATGAAACAAGAACACAAGTATAGAGAGGAAATCGGTTTCTCTTCTATTGAATAATAATGTTGTAATATTTTACATATGAGAGATTACATCTTAATATAGGAGAAACAAGGTCATATGACCGTTAGACACAAAGAGAGAAGGGGAAGGTATGAAAGTGACTTGTAGCCGTTTGTCTCGAGTAGAGGAAGAAGAGAGCGACTTCTCTCTTCCTTCACCTAACCAAAAGCACACGTGAGTCTCCCTTCCTTCCTTTTCCTTCTTCCTTCCTTTTCCTTCTTCTTCATGGGCCTCTCTCTCTTGTAAGGCCTCGTTTTCCTTCTCCTAAGCCACTCAAACTCGGCCTTTCCATCACATGAACCGAGAGCACAGGCCTAAGGGCCGAGACCGTACGGACGGGCCTTCTCTTCATTGTACGGACGGGCCTTCTCTTCATCGTACGGACGGGCCTGTACGGACGGGCCTTCTCTTCAATGTGTTCACGGCCTAACTGGCCGCTCACCGGACATGGGTCCGTTCACGGACACGGTACATGGCCTTACCGGCCTTTACATGGCCTTTCCGGCCTTTCTTCTCTTCTTCCACGGCTCGGCCTTACCGGCCTCTCCTCTCTCTTCTCCTTCATATATACTAATACTCCCCCGCACGTTTGATCTGCAGGGCACCATGGGGACCAAAGATCAAGCGTGGACACGTGAGGACTACCTCATTAAAAACCTTAACAAAGAAAACCACTTGGGAGAAAACTTTGTTAAGTAAAAAGAGTGTAGTCTCCACGTTCCTTGATGTCGCAATGATCTTGGTTTGTCAAGAACCAGCTCTCTTCTCTTTAAGCCTTTGAACCGCTACACTTCCTTAGCCCTCCTTGCCTTTAGCACATTCCTTATGATCTCCATCCTTGTTCCTTTAGAATTCCTTTGAGGCTCTCATAGTCTCCTTTACCCTTAAACAAGTGATAAAGAAGAAAAGAATAAGTGTTTGCTATGAGGAATATCAAAGAAAAATTCTAAAAGTGTGACAATTTAAGAAGAATCATATTAAAGACTAAAGACTAGTAATGAAGCTAAGGTAATGAATTTATGAATTAAAATAGAGAAGGGTTTAGAGCACAGCCTTTATGGTGTTTTGATGGATAGGAAGGAGAGAGTTGATCACTGATGCGGTTTGGAATTCCTCCTTGAGACCGCTTCTCTAACCATGGTTTTAAACCCGGCTAGCTTTATTCGTCAGACTGACATATGCCCACTGAATCGGACATAACTTTCGAACGGCTGCTCGGATTGGTATGATTCCACTTCCACTGGCAAGATGACTCCATGGTCTAGAACTTTTGTGAAGAACGCGGAAGCTGAATCGCAGTGGAAGGGTTTCGTCCGAGTCAATCTTTGAGACGCTTCGGCTGAGCTTTAAGTAAAAACTTTTGCTTGTGGCCGAGCAGAATCTGTGAGGTACGGTCTGAAGTCACTTGATCTCCCCCGTAACCTTTACTTGATGATGGGCTGAAACCTCATCACCTCAGTTGAAGCCTTGTGCATCACCGTTCTTGTGCACATCCAATCAACAGTTGAAACCTTGTGCATCACCTTTCCTAAAGACCATTGTGCACATCCGATCAACAACTTGGCACTAACACACATGCTCTTGGACTGATTCATCACATTCCACCAGCTTAACAAAGACTTGGTGGCCCTTGGTTCTAACTCCAGGCATTGTGCTGCGCTCTTACACTGGCTATCTTGTAGCCTTCAACCTCGCCACTTCTTCTTCTTGAGATAGTGAGCGAGCTCCACACAATCCTCAATGCTGAAACTGAAACCAAAATTCAATGGAACAGATTCTAAACAAGAGATTGTTAGAGATTAGAGTATAGAGAATATTACTGAAAAATAAAATAGAATTTAGAGAATAAGTAAGAGTATAAATAGAGAACAGAGAATCAGTAACCAAGAGTATAGAAAGTGAGAGTATAAGGGAGAGTATTGGCGGTAGTATAAGATGAATGGAGAGTAGAGTAGAGCTCAAGAGTTCCTATGGACAGAGTTAGACTCTGTTTTCTTGAGTTTGCGGAAGCTGTGACAGCCAGGAACAACCAAGAAGACAAACTCTTGGTGCTTTAATGGCTGAAATTCATGGACCTTATGGAGAATTAATTTCTCCAAAGGTTTAACAACAAAACTCATTGTAGAATCACTTAAACAAGTTTTCTCCAAGAGATTAAGGCTTGAAGATCCACGAAGATAACATATAGAAGATGTTTTTCGTGGTCCCAAGCAAAGAAGAAACAACAAAAGCCTTTGGAACAACCTATTGTCCAACGGTTAAAAGAATGCATCTTGGACCAACTTGAATCTATTTGACCAAGCGGGCTCTACATGCTAAAATAAAGTCTCTCTCTTCCTCAAACTCGAACCTGGACACACCATATGACCAGAAACAAAGCTTTCTCAACCTTGAGAAGAAGAAGAAGTGATTTAGTAATTAAACTTTAAAGGAAATTTAACAAAAGCAAAATTAAACCTTTAAAGGAAAATTAACTAAATCTTAAGAGAACTAAATCCTAAGAATTTCGTGGCTCATACAAGCACACAAAAAACGTGAATCCTTACCAAGAACAAAACCGATTTGCTCCTTGGTTCATCACCACCTCATTTAAACCCAAGCTTTCACCAAATCGGTAAGCCTAAAGATGAGGTTTTAAAATCGATTTCTTTCACACACTTGGTCTACAAATTCTAACAAGACAAGAGACCAAGCTTACTCAACAATGAGCTGCTAGAGAATCGATTTAACAACAAAAGCAAAATTAAAAGCTTTAAAGAACTAAGCTAAGCGAATTAACACCTAAGCTAGGATTAAAACTTTAACTAAGCTAACTCCTAAGAAAACGACTTTGAGAATGAGTTTAAAACACCAAGAACAGAACCTGCTCTGATACCATGTTGGGATTTATGAGACAAAGCTCACAAGAGAGGGTAGACAAACACTTGGTGAATGAATCCCCCTTTACCCACAACAAACTAACTCATTCTCAAGGGGGAGGAGAGAACATCAACTTGTGATGAACTCCCATAAACAAGCTAGATAGAACCCAAATACTAGAGAGTAAGCGGATCCTAACTAGGAGAAGCACTAGTTTGAGACTTATCCTCTTCTAGTATCACAACACTTAGAGTTTGTGTACTTAGGAGAAGGAGGATTAAGAATCAGTAATCTAGGCTAAGTAAAGCAGTAAATAAGAAGAGTTTAGGTGGATTTGAGAAGAGAATAGGCTGCCTTAAGGGCAGCCCCTAACCGCTAATCCTAAACTCTCTACATTGTTAATATGAAACAAGAACACAAGTATAGAGAGGAAATCGGTTTCTCTTCTATTGAATAATAATGTTGTAATATTTTACATATGAGAGATTACATCTTAATATAGGAGAAACAAGGTCATATGACCGTTAGACACAAAGAGAGAAGGGGAAGGTATGAAAGTGACTTGTAGCCGTTTGTCTCGAGTAGAGGAAGAAGAGAGCGACTTCTCTCTTCCTTCACCTAACCAAAAGCACACGTGAGTCTCCCTTCCTTCCTTTTCCTTCTTCCTTCCTTTTCCTTCTTCTTCATGGGCCTCTCTCTCTTGTAAGGCCTCGTTTTCCTTCTCCTAAGCCACTCAAACTCGGCCTTTCCATCACATGAACCGAGAGCACAGGCCTAAGGGCCGAGACCGTACGGACGGGCCTTCTCTTCATTGTACGGACGGGCCTTCTCTTCATCGTACGGACGGGCCTGTACGGACGGGCCTGTACGGACGGGCCTGTACGGACGGGCCTTCTCTTCAATGTGTTCACGGCCTAACTGGCCGCTCACCGGACATGGGTCCGTTCACGGACACGGTACATGGCCTTACCGGCCTTTACATGGCCTTTCCGGCCTTTCTTCTCTTCTTCCACGGCTCGGCCTTACCGGCCTCTCCTCTCTCTTCTCCTTCATATATACTAATACTAAGCAATGTTTTCTTGGTTTTAGCCTGTTTTGGGACAAAATGGTTATAAGTGGCTTTTAAACTCTCCACATCTATCTCAAACTCTTATACTTAGTTAGTTGCATAGGATTAAGATACATTTTAACCCCATAAACACTAACATAGCTGTTTACAGCTACTAAGCAATGTTTTCTGGCTGTTAGCCTGTTTTGGTACAAAATGGGTATAAGTGGCTTTTAAACTCTTCACATCTATCTCAAACTCTTATAATTAGTTAGTTGCATTGGATTAAGAAACATTTTAACCCCAGAAACACTAACATAGCTGTTTACAACTTCTAAGCAATGTTTTCTTGGTTTTAGCCTGTTTTGGGACAAAATGGGTATAAGTGGCTTTTAAACTCTTCACATCTATCTCAAACTCTTATAATTAGTTAGTTGCATTGGATTAAGACACATTTTAACCCCATAAACACTAACATAGCTGTTTACAACTTCTAAGCAATGTTTTCTTGGTTTTAGCCTGTTTTGGGACAAAATGGGTATAAGTGGCTTTTAAACTCTCCACATCTATCTCAAACTCTTATAATTTGTTAGTTGCATTGGATTAAGACACATTTTAACCCCATAAACACTAACATTGCTGTTTACAGCTTCTAAGCAATGTTTTCTTTGTTTTAACCTGTTTTGGGACAAAATGGTTATAAGTGCCTTTTAAACTCTCCACATCTATCTCAAACTCTTATACTTAGTTAGTTGCATTGGATTAAGACACATTTTAACCCCATAAACACTAACATAGCTGTTTACAGCTACTAAGCAATGTTTTCTTGCTGTTAGCCTGTTTTGGGACAAAATGGGTATAAGTGGCTTTTAAACTCTCCACATCTATCTCAAACTCTTATAATTAGTTAGTTGCATTGGATTAAGACACATTTTAACCCCATAAACACTAACATAGCTGTTTACAGCTTCTAAGCAATGTTTTCTTGGTTTTAGCCTGTTTTGGGACAAAATGGGTATAAGTGGCTTTTAAACTCTCCACATCTATCTCAAACTCTTATAATTAGTTAGTTGCATTGGATTAAGACACATTTTAACCCCATAAACACTAACATTGCTGTTTACAGCTTCTAAGCAATGTTTTCTTGGTTTTAACCTGTTTTGGGACAAAATGGTTATAAGTGGCTTTTAAACTCTCCACATCTATCTCAAACTCTTATACTTAGTTAGTTGCATTGGATTAAGAGACATTTTAACCCCATAAACACTAACATAGCTGTTTACAGCTACTAAGCAATGTTTTCTTGCTCTTAGCCTGTTTTGGGACAAAATGGGTATAAGTGGCTTTTAAACTCTCCACATCTATCTCAAACTCTTATAATTAGTTAGTTGCATTGGATTAAGACACATTTTAACCCCATAAACACTAACATAGCTGTTTACAGCTTCTAAGCAATGTTTTCTTGGTTTTAACCTGTTTTGGGACAAAATGGTTATAAGTGGCTTTTAAACTCTCCACATCTATCTCAAACTCTTATACTTAGTTAGTTGCATTGTGTTAAGACACATTTTAACCCCATAAACACTAACATAGCTGTTTACAGCTACTAAGCAATGTTTTCTTGCTGTTAGCCTGTTTTGGGACAAAATGGGTATAAGTGGCTTTTAAACTCTCCACATCTATCTCAAAGTCTTATAATTAGTTAGTTGCATTGGATTAAGACACATTTTAACCCCATAAACACTAACATAGCTGTTTACAGCTACTAAGCAATGTTTTCTTGCTGTTAGCCTGTTTTGGGACAAAATGGGTATAAGTGGCTTTTAAACTCTCCACATCTATCTCAAACTCTTATAATTAGTTAGTTGCATTGGATTAAGACACATTTTAACCCCATAAACACTAACATAGCTGTTTACAGCGTCTAAGCAATGTTTTCTTGGTTTTAACCTGTTTTGGGACAAAATGGTTATAAGTGGCTTTTAAACTCTCCACATCTATCTCAACGTCTTATAATTAGTTAGTTGCATTGGATTAAGACACATTTTAAACCCATAAACACTAACATAGCTGTTTACAGCTACTAAGCAATGTTTTCTTGCTGTTAGCCTGTTTTGGGACAAAATGGGTATAAGTGGCTTTTAAACTCTACACATCTATCTTAAACTCTTATACTTAGTTAGTTGCATTGGATTAAGACACATTTTAACCCCATAAACACTAACATAGCTGTTTACAGCTACTAAGCAATGTTTTCTTGCTGTTAGCCTGTTTTGGGACAAAATGGGTATAAGTGGCTTTTAAACTCTCCACATCTATCTCAAATCTTATAATTAGTTAGTTGCATTGGATTAAGAGACATTTTAACCCCATAAACACTAACATAGCTGTTTACAGCTACTAAGCAATGTTTTCTTGCTCTTAGCCTGTTTTGGGACAAAATGGGTATAAGTGGCTTTTAAACTCTCCACATCTATCTCAAACTCTTATAATTAGTTAGTTGCATTGGATTAAGACACATTTTAACCCCATAAACACTAACATAGCTGTTTACAGCTTCTAAGCAATGTTTTCTTGGTTTTAGCCTGTTTTGGGACAAAATGGGTATAAGTGGCTTTTAAACTCTCCACATCTATCTCAAACTCTTATAATTAGTTAGTTGCATTGGATTAAGGCACATTTTAACCCCATAAACACTAACATAGCTGTTTACAGCTACTAAGCAATGTTTTCTTGCTGTTAGCCTGTTTTGGGACAAAATGGGTATAAGTGGCTTCTAAACTCTTCACATCTATCTCAAACTCTTATAATTAGTTAGTTGCATTGGATTAAGACACATTTTAACCCCATAAACACTAACATAGCTGTTTACAGCTTCTAAGCAATGTTTTCTTGGTTTTAACCTGTTTTGGGACAAAATGGTTATAAGTGGCTTTTAAACTCTCCACATCTATCTCAAAGTCTTATAATTAGTTAGTTGCATTGGATTAAGACACATTTTAAACCCATAAACACTAACATAGCTGTTTACAGCTACTAAGCAATGTTTTCTTGCTGTTAGCCTGTTTTGGGACAAAATGGGTATAAGTGGCTTTTAAACTCTCCACATCTATCTTAAACTCTTATACTTAGTTAGTTGCATTGGATTAAGACACATTTTAACCCCATAAACACTAACATAGCTGTTTACAGCTACTAAGCAATGTTTTCTTGCTGTTAGCCTGTTTTGGGACAAAATGGGTATAAGTGGCTTTTAAACTCTCCACATCTATCTCAAACTCTTATAATTAGTTAGTTGCATTGGATTAAAACACATTTTAACCCCATAAACACTAACATAGCTGTTTACAGCTTCTAAGCAATATTTTCTTGGTTTTAGCCTGTTTTGGGACAAAATGGGTATAAGTGGCTTTTAAACTCTCCACATCTATCTCAAACTCTTATAATTAGTTAGTTGCATTGGATTAAGACACATTTTAACCCCAGAAACACTAACATAGCTGTTTACAACTTCTAAGCAATGTTTTCTTGGTTTTAGCCTGTTTTGGGACAAAATGGGTATAAGTGGCTTTTAAACTCTCCACATCTATCTCAAACTCTTATAATTAGTTAGTTGCATTGGATTAAGACACATTTTAACCCCATAAACACTAACATTGCTGTTTACAGCTTCTAAGCAATGTTTTCTTTGTTTTAACCTGTTTTGGGACAAAATGGTTATAAGTGGCTTTTAAACTCTCCACATCTATCTCAAACTCTTATACTTAGTTAGTTGCATTGGATTAAGAGACATTTTAACCCCATAAACACTAACATAGCTGTTTACAGCTTCTAAGCAATGTTTTCTTGGTTTTAGCCTGTTTTGGGACAAAATGGGTATAAGTGGCTTTTAAACTCTCCACATCTATCTCAAACTCTTATAATTAGTTAGTTGCATTGGATTAAGACACATTTTAACCCCATAAACACTAACATAGCTGTTTACAGCTACTAAGCAATGTTTTCTTGCTGTTAGCCTGTTTTGGGACAAAATGGGTATAAGTGGCTTTTAAACTCCCCACATCTATCTCAAACTCTTATAATTAATTAGTTGCATTGGATTAAGACACATTTTAACCCCATAAACACTAACATAGCTGTTTACAGCTTCTAAGCAATGTTTTCTTGGTTTTAACCTGTTTTGGGACAAAATGGTTATAACTGGCTTTTAAACTCTCCACATCTATCTCAAACTCTTATACTTAGTTAGTTGCATTGGATTAAGACACATTTTAACCCCATAAACACTAACATAGCTGTTTACAGCTACTAAGCAATGTTTTCTTGCTGTTAGCCTATTTTGGGTCAAAATGGGTATAAGTGGCTTTTAAACTTTCCACATCTATCTCAAACTATCTCAAACTCTTATCATTAGTTAGTTGCATTGGATTAAGACACATTTTAACCCCATAAACACTAACATTGCTGTTTACAGCTTCTAAGCAATGTTTTCTTGGTTTTAACCTGTTTTGGGACAAAATGGTTATAAGTGGCTTTTAAACTCTCCACATCTATCTCAAACTCTTATACTTAGTTAGTTGCATTGGATTAAGAGACATTTTAACCCCATAAACACTAACATAGCTGTTTACAGCTACTAAGCAATGTTTTCTTGCTCTTAGCCTGTTTTGGGACAAAATGGGTATAAGTGGCTTTTAAACTCTCCACATCTATCTCAAACTCTTATAATTAGTTAGTTGCATTGGATTAAGACACATTTTAACCCCATAAACACTAACATAGCTGTTTACAGCTTCTAAGCAATGTTTTCTTGGTTTTAGCCTGTTTTGGGACAAAATGGGTATAAGTGGCTTTTAAACTCTCCACATCTATCTCAAACTCTTATAATTAGTTAGTTGCATTGGATTAAGGCACATTTTAACCCCATAAACACTAACATAGCTGTTTACAGCTACTAAGCAATGTTTTCTTGCTGTTAGCCTGTTTTGGGACAAAATGGGTATAAGTGGCTTCTAAACTCTCCACATCTATCTCAAACTCTTATAATTAGTTAGTTGCATTGGATTAAGACACATTTTAACCCCATAAACACTAACATAGCTGTTTACAGCTTCTAAGCAATGTTTTCTTGGTTTTAACCTGTTTTGGGACAAAATGGTTATAAGTGGCTTTTAAACTCTCCACATCTATCTCAAAGTCTTATAATTAGTTAGTTGCATTGGATTAAGACACATTTTAAACCCATAAACACTAACATAGCTGTTTACAGCTACTAAGCAATGTTTTCTTGCTGTTAGCCTGTTTTGGGACAAAATGGGTATAAGTGGCTTTTAAACTCTCCACATCTATCTTAAACTCTTATACTTAGTTAGTTGCATTGGATTAAGACACATTTTAACCCCATAAACACTAACATAGCTGTTTACAGCTACTAAGCAATGTTTTCTTGCTGTTAGCCTGTTTTGGGACAAAATGGGTATAAGTGGCTTTTAAACTCTCCACATCTATCTCAAACTCTTATAATTAGTTAGTTGCATTGGATTAAAACACATTTTAACCCCATAAACACTAACATAGCTGTTTACAGCTTCTAAGCAATATTTTCTTGGTTTTAGCCTGTTTTGGGACAAAATGGGTATAAGTGGCTTTTAAACTCTCCACATCTATCTCAAACTCTTATAATTAGTTAGTTGCATTGGATTAAGACACATTTTAACCCCAGAAACACTAACATAGCTGTTTACAACTTCTAAGCAATGTTTTCTTGGTTTTAGCCTGTTTTGGGACAAAATGGGTATAAGTGGCTTTTAAACTCTCCACATCTATCTCAAACTCTTATAATTAGTTAGTTGCATTGGATTAAGACACATTTTAACCCCATAAACACTAACATTGCTGTTTACAGCTTCTAAGCAATGTTTTCTTTGTTTTAACCTGTTTTGGGACAAAATGGTTATAAGTGGCTTTTAAACTCTCCACATCTATCTCAAACTCTTATACTTAGTTAGTTGCATTGGATTAAGAGACATTTTAACCCCATAAACACTAACATAGCTGTTTACAGCTACTAAGCAATGTTTTCTTGGTTTTAGCCTGTTTTGGGACAAAATGGGTATAAGTGGCTTTTAAACTCTCCACATCTATCTCAAACTCTTATAATTAGTTAGTTGCATTGGATTAAGACACATTTTAACCCCATAAACACTAACATTGCTGTTTACAGCTTCTAAGCAATGTTTTCTTGGTTTTAACCTGTTTTGGGACAAAATGGTTATAAGTGGCTTTTAAACTCTCCACATCTATCTCAAACTCTTATACTTAGTTAGTTGCATTGGATTAAGAGACATTTTAACCCCATAAACACTAACATAGCTGTTTACAGCTACTAAGCAATGTTTTCTTGCTCTTAGCCTGTTTTGGGACAAAATGGGTATAAGTGGCTTTTAAACTCTCCACATCTATCTCAAACTCTTATAATTAGTTAGTTGCATTGGATTAAGACACATTTTAACCCCATAAACACTAACATTGCTGTTTACAGCTTCTAAGCAATGTTTTCTTGGTTTTAACCTGTTTTGGGACAAAATGGTTATAAGTGGCTTTTAAACTCTCCACATCTATCTCAAACTCTTATACTTAGTTAGTTGCATTGGATTAAGAGACATTTTAACCCCATAAACACTAACATAGCTGTTTACAGCTACTAAGCAATGTTTTCTTGCTGTGAGCCTGTTTTGGGACAAAATGGGTATAAGTGGCTTTTAAACTCTCCACATCTATCTCAAACTCTTATACTTAGTTAGTTGCATTGGATTAAGACACATTTTAACCCCATAAACACTAACATAGCTGTTTACAGCTACTAAGCAATGTTTTCTTGCTGTTAGCCTGTTTTGGGACAAAATGGGTATAAGTGGCTTTTAAACTCTCCACATCTATCTCAAAGTCTTATAAGTAGTTAGTTGCATTGGATTAAGACACATTTTAACCCCATAAACACTAACATTGCTGTTTACAGCTTCTAAGCAATGTTTTCTTGGCTTTAACCTGTTTTGGGACAAAATGGTTATAAGTGGCTTTTAAACTCTCCACATCTATCTCAAACTCTTATACTTAGTTAGTTGCATTGGATTAAGAGACATTTTAACCCCATAAACACTAACATAGCTGTTTACAGCTACTAAGCAATGTTTTCTTGCTCTTAGCCTGTTTTGGGACAAAATGGGTATAAGTGGCTTTTAAACTCTCCACATCTATCTCAAACTCTTATAATTAGTTAGTTGCATTGGATTAAGACACATTTTAACCCCATAAACACTAACATAGCTGTTTACAGCTTCTAAGCAATGTTTTCTTGGTTTTAGCCTGTTTTGGGACAAAATGGGTATAAGTGGCTTTTAAACTCTCCACATCTATCTCAAACTCTTATAATTAGTTAGTTGCATTGGATTAAGGCACATTTTAACCCCATAAACACTAACATAGCTGTTTACAGCTACTAAGCAATGTTTTCTTGCTGTTAGCCTGTTTTGGGACAAAATGGGTATAAGTGGCTTCTAAACTCTCCACATCTATCTCAAACTCTTATAATTAGTTAGTTGCATTGGATTAAGACACATTTTAACCCCATAAACACTAACATAGCTGTTTACAGCTTCTAAGCAATGTTTTCTTGGTTTTAACCTGTTTTGGGACAAAATGGTTATAAGTGGCTTTTAAACTCTCCACATCTATCTCAAAGTCTTATAATTAGTTAGTTGCATTGGATTAAGACACATTTTAAACCCATAAACACTAACATAGCTGTTTACAGCTACTAAGCAATGTTTTCTTGCTGTTAGCCTGTTTTGGGACAAAATGGGTATAAGTGGCTTTTAAACTCTCCACATCTATCTTAAACTCTTATACTTAGTTAGTTGCATTGGATTAAGACACATTTTAACCCCATAAACACTAACATAGCTGTTTACAGCTACTAAGCAATGTTTTCTTGCTGTTAGCCTGTTTTGGGACAAAATGGGTATAAGTGGCTTTTAAACTCTCCACATCTATCTCAAACTCTTATAATTAGTTAGTTGCATTGGATTAAAACACATTTTAACCCCATAAACACTAACATAGCTGTTTACAGCTTCTAAGCAATATTTTCTTGGTTTTAGCCTGTTTTGGGACAAAATGGGTATAAGTGGCTTTTAAACTCTCCACATCTATCTCAAACTCTTATAATTAGTTAGTTGCATTGGATTAAGACACATTTTAACCCCAGAAACACTAACATAGCTGTTTACAACTTCTAAGCAATGTTTTCTTGGTTTTAGCCTGTTTTGGGACAAAATGGGTATAAGTGGCTTTTAAACTCTCCACATCTATCTCAAACTCTTATAATTAGTTAGTTGCATTGGATTAAGACACATTTTAACCCCATAAACACTAACATTGCTGTTTACAGCTTCTAAGCAATGTTTTCTTTGTTTTAACCTGTTTTGGGACAAAATGGTTATAAGTGCCTTTTAAACTCTCTACATCTATCTCAAACTCTTATACTTAGTTAGTTGCATTGGATTAAGACACATTTTAACCCCATAAACACTAACATAGCTGTTTACAGCTACTAATCAATATTTTTTTGCTGTTAGCCTGTTTTGGGACAAAATGGGTATAAGTGGCTTTTAAACTCTCCACATCTATCTCAAACTCTTATAATTAGTTAGTTGCATTGGATTAAGACACATTTTAACCCCATAAACACTAACATAGCTGTTTACAGCTTCTAAGCAATGTTTTCTTGGTTTTAGCCTGTTTTGGGACAAAATGGGTATAAGTGGCTTTTAAACTCTCCACATCTATCTCAAACTCTTATAATTAGTTAGTTGCATTGGATTAAGACACATTTTAACCCCATAAACACTAACATAGCTGTTTAAAGCTACTAAGCAATGTTTTCTTGCTGTTAGCCTGTTTTGGGACAAAATGGGTATAAGTGGCTTTTAAACTCCCCACATCTATCTCAAACTCTTATAATTAATTAGTTGCATTGGATTAAGACACATTTTAACCCCATAAACACTAACATAGCTGTTTACAACTTCTAAGCAATGTTTTCTTGGTTTTAGCCTGTTTTGGGACAAAATGGTTATAAGTGGCTTTTAAACTCTCCACATCTATCTCAAACTCTTATACTTAGTTAGTTGCATTGGATTAAGATACGTTTTAACCCCATAAACACTAACATAGCTGTTTACAGCTACTAAGCAATGTTTTCTGGCTGTTAGCCTGTTTTGGTACAAAATGGGTATAAGTGGCTTTTAAACTCTTCACATCTATCTCAAACTCTTATAATTAGTTAGTTGCATTGGATTAAGAAACATTTTAACCCCAGAAACACTAACATAGCTGTTTACAACTTCTAAGCAATGTTTTCTTGGTTTTAGCCTGTTTTGGGACAAAATGGGTATAAGTGGCTTTTAAAACTCTTCACATCTATCTCAAACTCTTATAATTAGTTAGTTGCATTGGATTAAGACACATTTTAACCCCAGAAACCCTAACATAGCTGTTTACAACTTCTAAGCAATGTTTTCTTGGTTTTAGCCTGTTTTGGGACAAAATGGGTATAAGTGGCTTTTAAACTCTCCACATCTATCTCAAACTCTTATAATTAGTTAGTTGCATTGGATTAAGACACATTTTAACCCCATAAACACTAACATTGCTGTTTACAGCTTCTAAGCAATGTTTTCTTTGTTTTAACCTGTTTGGGACAAAATGGTTATAAGTGCCTTTTAAACTCTCCACATCTATCTCAAACTCTTATACTTAGTTAGTTGCATTGGATTAAGACACATTTTAACCCCATTAAACACTAACATAGCTGTTTACAGCTACTAAGCAATGTTTTTCTTGCTGTTAGCCTGTTTTGGGACAAAATGGGTATAAGTGGCTTTTAAACTCTCCACATCTATCTCAAACTCTTATAATTAGTTAGTTGCATTGGATTAAGACACATTTTAACCCCATAAACACTAACATAGCTGTTTACAGCTTCTAAGCAAATGTTTCTTGGTTTTAGCCTGTTTTGGGACAAAATGGGTATAAGTGGCTTTTAAACTCTCCACATCTATCTCAAACTCTTATAATTAGTTAGTTGCATTGGATTAAGACACATTTTAACCCCATAAACACTAACATAGCTGTTTACAGCTACTAAGCAATGTTTTCTTGCTGTTAGCCTGTTTTGGGACAAAATGGGTATAAGTGGCTTTTAAACTCTCCACATCTATCTCAAACTCTTATAATTAGTTAGTTGCATTGGATTAAGACACATTTTAACCCCATAAACACTAACATAGCTGTTTACAGCTTCTAAGCAATGTTTTCTTGGTTTTAACCTGTTTTGGGACAAAATGGTTATATGTGGCTTTTAAACACTCCACATCTATCTCAAACTCTTATACTTAGTTAGTTGCATTGGATTAAGACACATTTTAACCCCATAAACACTAACATAGCTGTTTACAGCTACTAAGCAATGTTTTCTTGCTGTTAGCCTGTTTTGGGACAAAATGGGTATAAGTGGCTTTTAAACTCTCCACATCTATCTCAAAGTCTTATAATTAGTTAGTTGCATTGGATTAAGACACATTTTAAACCCCATAAACACTAACATAGCTGTTTACAGCTACTAAGCAATGTTTGCTTGCTGTTAGCCTGTTTTGGGACAAAATGGGTATAAGTGGCTTTTAAACTCTCCACATCTATCTCAAACTCTTATACTTAGTTAGTTGCATTGGATTAAGACACATTTTAACCCCATAAACACTAACATAGCTGTTTACAGCTACTAAGCAATGTTTTTCTTGCTGTTAGCCTGTTTTGGGACAAAATGGTATAAGTGGCTTTTAAACTCTCCACATCTATCTCAAAGTCTTATAATTAGTTAGTTGCATTGGATTAAGACACATTTTAACCCCATAAACACTAACATTGCTGTTTACAGCTTCTAAGCAATGTTTTCTTGGTTTTAACCTGTTTTGGGACAAAATGGTTATAAGTGGCTTTTAAACTCTCCACATCTATCTCAAACTCTTATACTTAGTTAGTTGCATTGGATTAAGAGACATTTTTAACCCCATAAACACTAACATAGCTGTTTACAGCTACTAAGCAATGTTTTCTTGCTCTTAGCCTGTTTTGGGACAAAATGGGTATAAGTGGCTTTTAAACTCTCCACATCTATCTCAAACTCTTATAATTAGTTAGTTGCATTGGATTAAGACACATTTTAACCCCATAAACACTAACATAGCTGTTTACAACTATTAAGCAATGTTTTCTTGGTTTTAGCCTGTTTTGGGACAAAATGGGTATAAGTGGCTTTTAAACTCTTCACATCTATCTCAAACTCTTATAATTAGTTAGTTGCATTGGATTAAGACACATTTTAACCCCAGAAACACTAACAATAGCTGTTTACAACTTCTAAGCAATGTTTTCTTGGTTTTAGCCTGTTTTGGGACAAAATGGGTATAAGTGGCTTTTAAACTCTCCACATCTATCTCAAACTCTTATAATTAGTTAGTTGCATTGGATTAAGACACATTTTAACCCCATAAACACTAACATTGCTGTTTACAGCTTCTAAGCAATGTTTTCTTTGTTTTAACCTGTTTTGGGACAAAATGGTTATAAGTGCCTTTTAAACTCTCCACATCTATCTCAAACTCTTATACTTAGTTAGTTGCATTGGATTAAGACACATATTAAACCCCATAAACACTAACATAGCTGTTTACAGCTACTAAGCAATGTTTTCTTGCTGTTAGCCTGTTTTGGGACAAAATGGGTATAAGTGGCTTTTAAACTCTCTACATCTATCTCAAACTCTTATAATTAGTTAGTTGCATTGGATTAAGGACACATTTTAACCCCATAAACACTAACATAGCTGTTTACAGCTTCTAAGCAATGTTTTCTTGGTTTTAGCCTGTTTTGGGACAAAATGGGTATAAGTGGCTTTTAAACTCTCCACATCTATCTCAAACTCTTATAATTAGTTAGTTGCATTGGATTAAGACACATTTTAACCCCGTAAACACTAACATAGCTGTTTACAGCTACTAAGCAATGTTTTCTTGCTGTTAGCCTGTTTTGGGACAAAATGGGTATAAGTGGCTTTTAAACTCTCCACATCTATCTCAAAATCTTATAATTAGTTAGTTGCATTGGATTAAGACACATTTTAACCCCATAAACACTAACATTGTTGTTTACAGCTTCTAAGCAATGTTTTCTTGGTTTTAACCTGTTTTGGGACAAAATGTTATAAGTGGCTTTTAAACTCTCCACATCTATCTCAAACTCTTATACTTAGTTAGTTGCATTGGGATTAAGAGACATTTTAACCCCATAAACACTAACATAGCTGTTTTACAGCTACTAAGCAATGTTTTCTTGCTCTTAGCCTGTTTTGGGACAAATGGGTATAAGTGGCTTTTAAAACTCTCCACATCTATCTCAAACTCTTATAATTAGTTAGTTGCATTGGATTAAGACACATTTTAACCCCATAAACACTAACATAGCTGTTACAGCTACTAAGCAATGTTTTCTTGCTGTTAGCCTGTTTTGGGACAAAATGGGTATAAGTGGCTTTTAAACTCTCCACATCTATCTCAAACTCTTATAATTAGTTAGTTGCATTGGATTAAAACACATTTTAACCCCATAAACACTAACATAGCTGTTTACAGCTTCTAAGCAATATTTTCTTGGTTTTAAACCTGTTTTGGGACAAAATGGTTATATGTGGCTTTTAAACTCTCCACATCTATCTCAAACTCTTATACTTAGTTAGTTGCATTGGATGAAGACACACTTTTAAACCCCATAAACACTAACATAGCTGTTTACAGCTACTAAGCAATGTTTTCCTTGTTGTTAGCCTGTTTTGGGACAAAATGGGTATAAAGTGGCTTTTAAAACTCTCCACATCTATCTCAAAGTCTTATAATTAGTTAGTTGCATTGGATTAAGACACATTTTAACCCCCATAAACACTAACATAGCTGTTTACAATTTTTTCTTGGTTTTAGCCTGTTTTGGGACAAAATGGGTATAAGTGGCTATTAAACTCTCCACATCTATCTCAAAGTCTTATAATTAGTTAGTTGCATTGGATTAAGACACAATTTAACACCATAAACACTAACAAAGCTGTTTAGTGCTTCTAAGCAATGTTTTCTTGGTTTTAGCCTGTTTTGGGATAAAATGGGTATAAGTGGCTTTTAAACTCTCCACATCTATCTCAAACTCTTATAATTAGTTAGTTCCATTGGATTAAGACACATTTTAACCCCATAAACACTAACATAGCTGTTTACAGCTTCTAAGCAATGTTTTCTTGGTTTTAGCCTGTTTTGGGACAAAATGAGTATTGTTGGTTTAAATTGTATAAGCGGAAGTAAAATAGAGAGAATGTAAGAGAGAATATGAGATTGTATTAGAATAGAGTTTACAATGTCGGCCAATGGCCTTAAATAGTAAAAGAAAAACTAGGGTAAATCCCTATTACAAACGATGACTATGAGATAGGGACATAAGGCAAGTTGATGGAGGATTCCAAGAATGGAAAGCGACATGACTTCGGTTTCCTTAAGAGAAGCTACTCGTGATCTTTTGCTTCCAACGGCTCTTTATTCCTTCGAGATCCTTCTAATGGGCCTTATTAGGCTGCTCAGCCTCGCCCCTCCTCATTTCACTTTATATTGCTCGGCCTTATTGAAAGCGTACGGACGGCCGTACGGACACCTCCTCGTCTCGAGTACCTTATGGTCAATACTCCCCCTCAGGCTTAGCCAAGTATAATGGCTAAGCTTGGAACCCGCGAGAGACCACCTCGTTAAAAACCTCAACATGGAAAACCACATGGGACAAAAACCATGTTAAGGAAAAGAGTATGATCTTCACGGGTTAGAGGAGTTCCTTCATGGATGTCTGAGGTCGACTAGTCCAAGTTTGCTTGAGATGTATTCGCAAATCTGTGGACTAGTGGCCTTTGTGAAGATGTCAGCCAGTTGATCCTTGCTTGGCGTGTGACACGGCAAGACTACTCCCTCCTCAATCTTCTCTCGTACCGTATGGCAGTCCACCTCGATGTGTTTGGTTCTTTCATGGAAGACCGAATTGGTTGCAATATGTATTGCCGATTTGTTGTCACAATGCATAGTGATAGGTTTGTCAATCTCCACCCCAAGGTCCTTGAGAAGGCCTTTAAGCCATGTGAGCTCGTTGGTGAGCTTCTTCATAGCTCTATACTCCGACTCGGCACTAGATTGAGACACTACCTTCTGTTCTTCTTCGATTTCCAAGTAACAAGGTTCCCACCAACAAACGTGCAGTATCCTGTCGTAGACCTCCTATCGGTTGTGTCACCCGCATAGTCCGCGTCGCAATAGCCGACGAGCTCAGTATTGTTGTTCTTCCCCCATCCAAATGCCTCGGCCAGGGCTCCCTTTGAGATAACATAGGATCCTCTCGACCGTGTTCCAATCAAAGTTAGTCGGCGCTTTCATGTGTTGGCTCACTTGATTCACGGCATAGCAAAGATCCGGACGTGTGATAGTGAGATAGATCAACTTGCCCACCAGCCTCCTATATCTTCCCACATCCTCATACGGCTCAGCCAGTCTGTTCACCGGTGCATTGATTTCTTCATCTCCCCCTTTCGCTTGACCGGGTAACCCTCTTCAAGTGGCGTGGAGACCGGTTTTTGCACCAAGTTTACTAATTTCCTTTAGCAAGTCCAGCGTATATTTTCGTTGGGAGAGAAACAGCCCTTCCGGTGATCTAGAGATTTCAATCCCAAGGAAATATTTGAGTTCGCCAAGATCCTTTATATCGAATGCGGAGTGGAGAAGAGCCTTAGTGGTGGAAATGCCGGCATTATCATCGCCGGTGATGATTATATCATTCACATAGACGAGCACCACCACGCGACCACCAGCTGTGCGTAGTGTAAACAAGGTATGGTCTGCTTCCGATCGACGAAAGCCATTGGTGCGAAGTGTTGAGCTCAGTTTGTGATACCCACGGCCGAGGGGATTGTTTCAAACTATAGATGGCCTTACGAAGGCGGAGAACTTTGCCTGGAGCAACAATGTGTTCCAAGCCCGAAGGAGGGTGCATATACACTTCTTCTTCAAGCTCCCCCTGAAGGAAGGCATTCTTGACATCCATCTGCCAAAGATCCCATGAGAGGTTCGTAGCGAGAGAGAGAACTACACGAACTGTATGGAGCTTGGCGACCGGGGCAAATGTGTCCGTGTAATCATCCCCATAAGTTTGTGTAAAGCCACGAGCGACGAGACGAGCCTTATAGTGTTCCACATCACCGTTGCTCAAATATTTAATCGTGAAGACCCATTTCGAGCTGACCGCCTTCTTCCCCTTTGGAAGATCATCTTCATCCCAAGTATGATTCCTAATCATAGCATCGGTCTCATCCTCAATGGCCGCGACCCATTCTTTGTGTTCTTTGGCTTCATCGTAGGTTTGAGGGACAAACTGAGCGTCGATCTTGGTGAGGAAAGCAGCATGGTCTTGAGGAACAAGGTCAAGCGAACACACAGCTTGGATTGGATGAGCCACGGCCTGATTATTGTAGTAAACCCTTTTGTCTTTCCATGTCGACGGATGAAATTTGAGACGTTCACTTCGCCGAAGGGGAACAGGCGGCTCGGAGGGATGTTCTTGAGATGGAACGTCGATCGTAACCACGGTATGGTCATTGTCCACATGGTCAGGTTCGGCACACGGTGCACTCAGTAGGAAGAACAAGCGGCTCGGAGGCATTTTCTTGATCTTCCTCGTCTACTGTCGGTATAGTGGTCACTTCCGGTTCATGTGGAGTCTGAGTAGTATGAGCTTGATCCGGTTGATTCGATGGTGTTGTGATGCCTAGGTGGTTCAGGGAGAAACCGAAGGTTGGCTGCACGATCCGAGTTGGGTTGAGATAGATCCTTGAGGCTGTCCCCAATCCTTTGTCGCATAGTATCCTTGGTGTTCGAGGAACTTCACGTCGCGAGAGATATGGAGGCGGCCAGTCGCCGGGTCATAGCACTTATAGCCCTTCTGACTCGTTGAGTAGCCAATGAACATACATTTGGTGCTCTTGGCATCGAGCTTAGTCCTTTGTTCTCCTGGAACCAAAACAAAACACACACACCCAAAAACGCGTAAGTGATCCAAAGAGGTGTAAATTGGTTTAGTACCTCATATGGGGATTTATCTTGTAAAACTTTGGTAGGAGTCCTATTTATCAAATAACAAGCCGTCATCACAGCATCTCCCCAGAACCGTTTGGTGACATTGGTTTGAAACATCATTGACCTCGCCACTTCCATAAGGTGCCGGTTCTTTCTCTCGGCCACACCGTTTTGCTGGGGCGTATAGGGACAGCTAGTTTGTTGTAGGATGCCATGTTTGGATAGATGAGCCTTAAGTTTGTGACTTGTGTACTCCCCTCCATTGTCAGACCTTAGTACCTTTATTGTTGCATTGAAATGATTAGTGACATAATTCTGAAAATTAAGAAATGCATCATAGACTCTATCCTTAGATGGTAATAAGGTAAGCCAAGTATACTTTGATTTTTCATCAATAAAAGTCACAAAATACTTGTTATTGTTTCTAGATAAGCATGGTGAAGTCCAAACATCAGAATGCACTAAATCAAAACAAATTTTCATAAATAGTAGTTGATTTAGGAAAAATAGACTTGCAATGTTTACCAAGAATACAAGGTTCACAAGTTGAATTATCAAAAGAAACACTAGGCAACATTAATTCAAAAGCTCTAGAGTGGGGGTGGCCTAGGCTAGCATGCCACACATCACTAGAAATACTACTAAGGTTCGATATAAAAGAAAACATATTAGGTGAACTTGATGAGGTTTTCTCTAGGACATAGAGATCTCCCTTGGCATCTCCTCCTCCAAGAACCTTTCCAGTCTTAATATCCTGAAAATGCACACTGTTAGGACCAAATATAGTATAGCAATTTAAATCAGTTGTAGCTCTCTTGACCGATAAAAGATTAGAGGTGAATGTAGGCATAAAGAAAGCTTTTGAATTCTTATCAAACAGCTTCAAGTCTCCTACACCCTTAACTGGTATTCTATCCCCATTTGCAATAATAACATTTCCCACAGCCGGTTTTATGTTGTGTATGAGACTAGGGTTACTAATCATGTGGTGAGAAGCACCCGAGTCTACAACAAGTGTTTTACTAGGCTGTGAAGCAAAGAAAGTGGTACCGGAATCCTTTAGAGCGGCAATGGACTTGATGAGGGCCTCCAGGTCGGATTTCCTCACAAGATCCCCAAACGAAGCCGCCATAGCCGTAGCCGCTGCACCACCTTGGTTTGCCGCACTGGAACCTTGTCCGCTTGATCCTTCATGCGAGAGATGCGCCTTGAACTTAGCCGGTTTGAGATGAGGATGGAGGATCCAGCACTTGTCCTTCATGTGTCCCTTCTTCTTGCAATGGTCACACACCATCACTCTCCGGTCATCGTGCTTGTAGACACCTTTGTTCGCGGTCGCCAAGTATTCCTTTCCACAAAAGAGACCAAGGAGCCTTGTTCCTTTTGTACTTGCGAGCACACGTCCTCAAGCGTAGGCAGCTTGTCTCCATGGAGGATATGCTTGATCAGGTCATTGAACGCCGGGTTAAGGGTGAGCAAGAGGCCAAACACCTTGTCTTGCTCCTTCCGTTCATTGAGAATAGCCGGATCTATTGTACTTGGTCGGAGCATCTCAAGCTCGGCCCATAATGACCGAAACTTCCCAAAATGCTTCGTGAATTCCAAATCTTCTTGATGGAGACGGTTAATCGCTTTCTTAACTTCAAACACACGAGTCAAGTTGGTCACGTTCCCATAAACGTTCGCTAGCGTCTCCCATAACTCCTTGGCCGTTTCACAATACGAGTAGGCCTCAAGGATAGGTGCGTCTAACGAATTTTGGAGAATGGCAAGCACGGTCTGATCTTCTTGGAACCACTTAACTTCCTTCTCGAGATCAGCCGCCTTGTCTTCTTCCTTTTCCTCCTTACCGCCCTCCTTAATGACTTTCTTGGGGAGTTGGTCCGTTTCGACGTGGATCCAAAGTCCCCGGCCACTGAGTGCGGTCTTTGTCGTTCTCTTCCACAACAGGTAGTTTGCTCCCTTGAGCACCACCGGGGTCACAATAGGCTTGTTGTTGTCCATTGTTGAGTAGAGTAGAATAGCAAATAGAATAAAGAGTAGACTAGCGAATAGAATGGTGAGCTGAGTAGAATCGTAGAATAAGAGAGTAGAATGCTAGGTAGAATCAAAGAGGAACCAAGAACGAGAAGAAGAGAAGGTTTATAGAATCATAGATCGATAAACATGCTCTGATACCATGTTGGTTTAAATTGTATAAGCGGAAGTAAAATAGAGAGAATGTAAGAGAGAATATGAGATTGTATTAGAATAGAGTTTACAATGTCGGCCAATGGCCTTAAATAGTAAAAGAAAAACTAGGGTAAATCCCTATTACAAACGATGACTATGAGATAGGGACATAAGGCAAGTTGATGGAGGATTCCAAGAATGGAAAGCGACATGACTTCGGTTTCCTTAAGAGAAGCTACTCGTGATCTTTTGCTTCCAACGGCTCTTTATTCCTTCGAGATCCTTCTAATGGGCCTTATTAGGCTGCTC
Source organism: Camelina sativa (assembly GCF_030686135.1). NCBI lineage: Eukaryota > Viridiplantae > Streptophyta > Magnoliopsida > Brassicales > Brassicaceae > Camelina > Camelina sativa. The sequence continues at coordinate 19,717,132 of NC_141899.1, read as the reverse complement.
AGCCTCGCCCCTCCTCATTTCACTTCGATATGGCTCGGCCTTATTGAAAGCGTACGTACGGACACCTCCTCGTCTCGAGTACCTTATGGTCAATAAGTTAAGTGGCTTTTAAACTCTCCACATCTATCACAAACTCTTATACTTAGTTAGTTGCATTGGATTAAAACACATTTTAACCCCAGAAACACTAACAAAGCTGTTTAGTGCTTCTAAGCAATGTTTTCTTGGTTTTAGCCTGTTTTGGACAAAATGGGTATAAGTGGCTTTTAAACTCTCCACATCTATCTCAAACTCTTATAATTAGTTAGTTGCATTGGATTAAGACACATTTTAAACCCCATAAACACTAACATAGCTGTTTACAGCTTCTAAGCAATGTTTTCTTGGTTTTAGCCTGTTTTGGGACAAAATGGGTATAAGTGGCTTTTAAACTCTCCACATCTATCTTAAACTCTTATAATTAGTTAGTTGCATTGGAATTAAGACACATTTTAACCCCATAAACACTAACATAGCTGTTTACAGCTTCTAAGCAATGTTTTCTGGCTGTTAGCCTGTTTTGGGACAAAATGGGTATAAGTGGCTTTTAAACTCTTCACATCTATCTCAAACTCTTATAATTAGTTAGTTGCATTGGATTAAGACACATTTTAACCCTAGAAACACTAACATAGCTGTTTACAACTTCTAAGCAATGTTTTCTTGGTTTTAGCCTCTTTTGGGACAAAATGGGTATAAGTGGCTTTTAAACTCTCCACATCTATCTCAAACTCTTATAATTAGTTAGTTGCATTGGACTAAGACACATTTTAACCCCATAAACACAAACATAGCTGTTTACAGCTTCTAAGCAATGTTTTCTTGGTTTTAGCCTGTTTTGGGACAAAATGGTTATAAGTGGCTTTTAAACTCTCCACATCTATCTCCAAACTCTTATACTTAGTTAGTTGCATTGGATTAAGACACATTTTAACCCCATAAACACTAACATAGCTGTTTACAGCTACTAAGCAATGTTTTCTTGCTGTTAGCCTGTTTTGGGACAAAATGGGTATAAGTGGCTTTTAAACTCTTCACATCTATCTCAAACTCTTATAATTAGTTAGTTGCATTGGATTAAGACACATTTTAACCCCAGAAACACTAACATAGCTGTTTACAGCTTCTAAGCAATGTTTTCTTGGTTTTAACCTGTGTTGGGACAAAATGGGTATAAGTGGCTTTTAAACTCTCCACATCTATCTCAAACTCTTATACTTAGTTAGTTGCATTGGATTAAGACACATTTTAACCCCATAAACACTAACATAGCTGTTTACAGCTACTAAGCAATGTTTTCTTGCTGTTAGCCTGTTTTGGGACAAAATGGGTATAAGTGGCTTTTAAACTCTTCACATCTATCTCAAACTCTTATAATTAGTTAGTTGCATTGGATTAAGACACATTTTAACCCCATAAACACTAACATAGTTGTTTACAGCTTCTAAGCAATGTTTTCTTGGTTTTAACCTGTTTTGGGACAAAATGGTTATAAGTGGCTTTTAAACTCTCCACATCTATCTCAAACTCTTATAATTAGTTAGTTGCATTGGATTAAGACACATTTTAACCCCATAAACACTAACATAGCTGTTTACAGCTTCTAAGCAATGTTTTCTTGCTGTTAGCCCTGTTTTGGGACAAAATGGGTATAAGTGGCTTTTAAACTCTTCACATCTATCTCAAACTCTTATAATTAGTTAGTTGCATTGGATTAAGACACATTTTAACCCCAGAAACACTAACATAGCTGTTTACAACTTCTAAGCATTGTTTTCCTTGGTTTTAGCCTCTTTTGGGACAAAATGGGTATAAGTGGCTTTTAAACTCTCCACATCTATCTCAAACTCTTATAATTAGTTAGTTGCATTGGACTAAGACACATTTTAACCCCATAAACACAAACATAGCTGTTTACAGCTTCTAAGCAATGTTTTCTTGGTTTTAGCCTGTTTTGGGACAAAATGGTTATAAGTGGCTTTTAAACTCTCCACATCTATCTCAAACTCTTATACTTAGTTAGTTGCATTGGATTAAGACACATTTTAACCCCATAAACACTAACATAGCTGTTTACAGCTACTAAGCAATGTTTTCTTGCTGTTAGCCTGTTTTGGGACAAAATGGGTATAAGTGGCTTTTAAACTCTTCACATCTATCTCAAACTCTTATAATTAGTTAGTTGCATTGGATTAAGACACATTTTAACCCCAGAAACACTAACATAGCTGTTTACAGCTTCTAAGCAATGTTTTCTTGGTTTTAACCTGTGTTGGGACAAAATGGGTATAAGTGGCTTTTAAACTCTCCACATCTATCTCAAACTCTTATACTTAGTTAGTTGCATTGGATTAAGACACATTTTAACCCCATAAACACTAACATAGCTGTTTACAGCTACTAAGCAATGTTTTCTTGCTGTTAGCCTGTTTTGGGACAAAATGGGTATAAGTGGCTTTTAAACTCTTCACATCTATCTCAAACTCTTATAATTAGTTAGTTGCATTGGATTAAGACACATTTTAACCCCATAAACACTAACATAGCTGTTTACAGCTTCTAAGCAATGTTTTCTTGGTTTTAACCTGTTTTGGGACAAAATGGTTATAAGTGGCTTTTAAACTCTCCACATCTATCTCAAACTCTTATAATTAGTTAGTTGCATTGGATTAAGACACATTTTAACCCATAAACACTAACATAGCTGTTTACAGCTTCTAAGCAATGTTTTCTTGCTGTTAGCCTGTTTTGGGACAAAATGGGTATAAGTGGCTTTTAAACTCTTCACATCTATCTCAAACTCTTATAATTAGTTAGTTGCATTGGACTAAGACACATTTTAACCCCATAAACACAAACATAGCTGTTTACAGCTTCTAAGCAATGTTTTCTTGCTGTTAGCCTGTTTTGGGACAAATGGGTATAAGTGGCTTTTAAACTCTCCACATCTATCTCAAACTCTTATAATTAGTTAGTTGCATTGGATTAAGACACATTTTAACCCCATAAAGACTAACATAGCTGTTTACAGCTACTAAGCAATGTTTTCTTGGTTTTAGCCTGTTTTGGGACAAAATGGGTATAAGTGGCTTTTAAACTCTCCACATCTATCTCAAACTCTTATAATTAGTTAGTTGCATTGGATTAAGACACTTTTTAACCCCATAAACACTAACATAGCTGTTTATAGCTTCTAAGCAATGTTTTCCTT
>NC_141899.1:19639341-19668679 GCF_030686135.1 Camelina sativa | reverse complement strand
ATAAAGAGAAATAGGAGTAAGAATCGAGTGAACAAGAATGAAGAATGGAAGAATATAAGAGATAGGTTATCAAGAACGACAACCTAGCTCTGATACCATGTTGAAATAAGCGGAAGACTTAGAGAGATTTGAGAGGTTTAGAATGAAGAAGAAGAGTTGGTGGCGAATAGTATGAAAGAGAGTGATAATAGATTAGAATTAGGTAGAATATCTCAAATACAACACATGACAAAGGTTTAAATAGGGAGGCAGCTAGGGCGACCACATGACCTAAAATAGAAACAAAAGAAATCGACAATTAGGAGAGAGAGGGGGTAGGTGATCGGTGATAGCGACTTGTCCTAGTCTTCCACTCTTGTCCACTTGCGCTTTCTCCCTAACGGCTACACAAGGGATTCTCGATCCTTCTCATGGGCCGGAGGTGAGCAGGCCTCCTCACTATCCTCACACATAGATGACTCGGCCTTAGTGCTTCACTCGGCCTTATTGCTTGCACGTACGGACGGTACGGACTGTACGGACGCCATAGGCTTATTCTTGATCAATAATGGGTATAAGTGGCTTTTAAACTCTCCACATCTATCTCAAACTCTTATAATTAGTTAGTTGCATTGGATTAAGACACATTTTAACCCCATAAACACTAACATAGCTGTTTACAGCTTCTAGCAATGTTTTCTTGGTTTTAGCCTGTTTTGGGACAAAATGGTTATAAGTGGCTTTTAAACTCTCCACATCTATCTCAAACTCTTATAGTTAGTTAGTTGCATTGGATTAAGCCACATTTTAACCCCATAAACACTAACATAGCTGTTTACAGCTACTAAGCAATGTTTTCTTGCTGTTAGCCTGTTTTGGGATAAAATGGGTATAAGTGGCTTTTAAACTCTCCACATCTATCTCAAACTCTTATAAGTAGTTAGTTGCATTGGATTAAGACACATTTTAACCCCATAAACACTAACATAGCTGTTTACAGCTTCTAAGCAATGTTTTCTTGGTTTTAACCTGTTTTGGGACAAAATGGTTATAAGTGGCTTTTAAACTCTCCACATCTATCTCAAACTCTTATAATTAGTTAGTTGCATTCGATTAAGACACATTTTAACCTCAGAAACACTAACATAGCTGTTTACAACTTCTAAGCAATGTTTTCTTGGTTTTAGCCTGTTTTGGGACAAAATGGTTATAAGTGGCTTTTAAACTCTCCACATCTATCTCAAACTCTTATACTTAGTTAGTTGCATTGGATTAAGACACATTTTAACCCCATAAATACTAACATAGCTGTTTACAGCTACTAAGCAATGTTTTCTTGCTGTTAGCCTGTTTTGGGACAAAATGGGTATAAGTGGCTTTTAGACTCTTCACATCTATCTCAAACTCTTATAATTAGTTAGTTGCATTGGATTAAGACACATTTTAACCCCAGAAACACTAACATAGCTGTTTACAACTTCTAAGCAATGTTTTCTTGGTTTTAGCCTGTTTTGGGACAAAATGGTTATAAGTGGCTTTTAAACTCTTCACATCTATCTCAAACTCTTATAATTAGTTAGTTGCATTGGATTAAGACACATTTTAACCCCAGAAACACTAACATAACTGTTTACAACTTCTAAGCAATGTTTTCTTGGTTTTAGCCTGTTTTGGGACAAAATGGTTATAAGTGGCTTTTAAACTCTCCACATCTATCTCAAACTCTTATACTTAGTTAGTTGCATTGGATTAAGACACATTTTAACCCCATAAACACTAGCATAGCTGTTTACAGCTACTAAGCAATGTTTTCTTGGTTTTAACCTGTTTTGGGACAAAATGGTTATAAGTGGCTTTCAAACTCTCCACATCTATCTCAAACTCTTATACTTAGTTAGTTGCATTGGATTAAGACACATTTTAACCCCATAAACACTAACATAGCTGTTTACAGCTACTAAGCAATGTTTTCTTGCTGTTAGCCTGTTTTGGGACAAAATGGGTATAAGTGGCTTTTAAACTCTCCACATCTATCTCAAACTCTTATAATTAGTTAGTTGCATTGGATTAAGACACATTTTAACCCCATAAACACTAACATAGCTGTTTACAGCTTCTAAGCAATGTTTTCTTGGTTTTAGCCTGTTTTGGGACAAAATGGGTATAAGTGGCTTTTAAACTCTTCACATCTAACTCAAACTCTTATAATTAGTTAGTTGCATTGGATTAAGACACATTTTAACCCCATAAACACTAACATAGCTGTTTACTGCTTCTAAGCAATGTTTTCTTGGTTTTAACCTGTTTTGGGACAAAATGGTTATAAGTGGCTTTTAAACTCTCCACATCTATCTCAAACTCTTATAATTAGTTAGTTGCATTGGATTAAGACACATTTTAACCCCATAAACACTAACATAGCTGTTTACAGCTACTAACCAATGTTTTCTTGCTGTTAGCCTGTTTTGGGACAAAATGGGTATAAGTGGCTTTTAAACTCTCCACATCTATCTCAAACTCTTATAATTAGTTAGTTGCATTGGATTAAGACACATTTTAACCCCATAAACACTAACATAGCTGTTTACAGCTTCTAAGCAATGTTTTCTTGGTTTTAACCTGTTTTGGGACAAAATGGTTATAAGTGGCTTTTAAACTCTCCACATCTATCTCAAACTCTTATAATTAGTTAGTTGCATTGGATTAAGACACATTTTAACCCCATAAACACTAACATAGCTGTTTACAGCTTCTAAGCAATGTTTTCTTGGTTTTAACCTGTTTTGGGACAAAATGGTTATAAGTGGCTTTTAAACTCTCCACATCTATCTCAAACTCTTATACTTAGTTAGTTGCATTGGATTAAGACACATTTTAACCCTATTAGAATGTACCAAGGAGGAGAGAGGAGAGGCCGGTAAGGCCGAGCCTTGGAAGAAGAGAAGAAAGGCCGGAAAGGCCATGTAAAGGCCGGTAAGGCCATGTCCGTGTCCGTGAGCGACCATGTACCGTGTCCGGTACCATGTACCGTGTCCGGTACCATGTACCGTGTCCGGTACCATGTACCGTGTCCGTGAACGGACCCATGTCCGGTGAGCGGCCAGTTAGGCCGTGAACACATTGAAGAGAAGGCCCGTCCGTACAGGCCCGTCCGTACAGGCCCGTCCGTACGATGAAGAGAAGGCCCGTCCGTACGGTCTCGGCCCTTAGGCCTGCGCTCGGTCCAGTAGATAGAGAGGCCGAGTTTGAGAGGAAGGAAAGCGAGGCCCTACAAGAGAGAGAGGCTTATGGGAAGATCACATGTGCCCTTGGTTGGTGAAGGAAGGAAAGGTCACTCTCACCAACACCAAATCGAGAATGTCACTTTCATCACTCTCTTCTTCTCTCCAACGGTCATATGGAATTTGTATCTCTATATTAAGCTTTGTATACACTCTCATATGTAATAACAAACAACAAAACAACACAACATTATCTAATAGAAGAGAAACCGTTTTTCCCTCTCTACTTGTGTTCTTGTTCATATCAACAATGTAGAGTGTTTAGGAGATTAGCGGTTAGAGGCTGCCCTTAAGGCAGCCTATTCTCTTCTCAAATCCACCTAAACTCTTCTTATTTACTGCTTTACTTAGCCTAGATTACTGATTCTTAATCCTCCTTCTCCTAAGTATACAAACTCTAAGTGTTGTGATACTAGAAGAGGATAAGTCTCAAACTAGTGCTTCTCCTAGTTAGGATCCGCTTACTCTCTAGTATTTGGGTTCTATCTAGCCTAGTTTATGGGGAGTTCATCACAAGTTGATGTTCTCTCCTCCCCCTTGAGAATGAGTTAGTTTGTTGTGGGTAAAGGGGGATTCATTCACCAAGTGTTTGTCTACCCTCTCTTATGAGCTTTGTCTCATAAATCCCAACATGGTATCAGAGCAGGATCTGTTCTTGGTGATTCAAACTCGTTCTCAAGTTTAAATCTCGTAGGAGATAGCTTAGTTAAAGTTTTAAACTTAGCTTAGGTGTTAATTCGCTTAGCTTAGTTCTTTAAAGCTTTAACTTTGCTTTTTGTTGTTAAAAACGATTCTCTTACAGCTCAATGTTGAGTAAGCTTGGTCTCTTATCTTGTTAGAATTTGTAGACCAAGTGAGTGAAGAGAAATCGAGTTTAAAAGCCTCATCCTTATGCTTTACCGATTTGGTAATAGTTTTGTCTAAATGGGGAAGTGATGAACCGATGAACAAATTATGTTGTTCAGGGTGAGGATTCACGGTTCTTGTGTGCTTATATGTGCCACAGGATCCTCTTTGGATTTGGCTTTAGATGCTAAAGCTTAGTTCCTTGTAAAGGTTTAATTTTGCTTTAGATGCTAAATCGCTTCTTCTTCATCTCAAGGTTGAGAAAGCTTTGTTTCTGGTCATATGGTGTGTCCAGATTCACGCTTGAGGAAGAGAGAGATCTTGTTTTTCGCATATATGGTATGCTTGGTCAAATAGATTAAAGCTGGTCCAAGGATGCATTCTTTTAACCGATGGACAATAGGGTGTTCCAAAGGCCTTTTGTTTCTTCTTTGCTTGGGACCACGAAAAACATCTCCTATATGTTATTTTCGTGGATCTAAAGCCTTAAGATCTTGGAGAACACTTTGTTTAAGTGATTCTACCATGGAATTTGTCTAAACCGTTGGAGAAATTAATTTTCCAAACGGTCCATGTGTTTCAGCCATTAAAACACCAAAAGAGATTGTCTTGTTGGTTGTTCTTGGCTGTCAAAGATGTCTCAAACTCAAGAAAACAGAGTATAACTCTGTCCATTGGAACTCTTGAGCCCAATTCTACTCTACACTCATCTTATACTACCCCCCCCATACTCTCTTATACTCTTGGTTACTTATTCTCTATTCTCCATTTACACTCTACACTCTACACTCTATACTCTAATCTCTAACAATCTCTTGTTTAGAATCTGTTCATTGAATTTGGTTTCAGTTTCAACCTTGAAGATTGTGTGGAGCTCGCTTGCTATCTCAAGAAGAAATGGCGAGGTTGAAGGCTACAAAGAAGCCATGAGAAGGCGCAGCACAATGCCTGGAGTTAGAACCAAGGGCCACCAAGTCTTTGTTAAGCTGGTGGAAGGTGATGAATCAGCCCAAGAGCATGTGTGTTAGCGCCAAGTTGTTGATCGGATGTGCACCAGACTTTGAGGAAGGTCAAGCACAAGGTTTCAAAGAAAATGATGAGATGTCAGGCTCATCATCAAGTCAAGGGTACGGGGGAGATAGACATTATACTCACCGCCCCTCACATTCTCTGTTCTCGGCAACAAGCAAATCTCTGCCGAGACGTCTCAAAGATCGACTCGGACGAAACCCTTCCACTGCGATTCAGCTTCCGCGTTCTTCACCAAAGTTCTAGACCACAGAGTTATCTTGCCAGTGGAAGTGAAATCATACCATTCCGAGTAGCCGATCAAACGTTATGCCCGATTCAGTGGGCATATATCAGTCAGTAGCGGTCTCAAGAAGAGAGGTCAAAACCCGCAACAATGATCAACACTCTCTCCCTCCTATTCATAAAAACACCAAAAGGCTGTGCTCTAACCCTACTCTCTTTAAATTCCTAATTATTTTTAGTTCCATTGCTAGTCTTTACACTTCCATATGATTTTTCTTAAATTGTCACACTTATAGAAATTGTCTTTGATATTCCTCATAGCATACACTTACACTTTTCTCTTTATCACTTGTTTAAAGGGTAAAGGAGACTATGAGAGCCTCAAAGAAATTCTAAAGGTGCAAGGATGGAGATCATAAGGAAGGTGCCAAAGGCAAGGTGGGCTAAGGAGAAGTAGCGGTTCAAATAATGAAGAGAAGAGAGCTGGTTCTTTTTAAACCAAGGTCAAGGGACATCATGGATAGTGGAGGCTATACTCTTTTTCCCTTTAACAAAGTTTTATCCCAAGAGGTTTTCTTTGTTGAGGTTTTTAATGAAGGTAGACTACACTACTCCACCCTTGATCTTTGGTCCCCATGGTGTCCCACCGATCAAGCGTGCGGGGGAGTATTAGAATGTACCAAGGAGGAGAGAGGAGAGGCCGGTAAGGCCGAGCCTTGGAAGAAGAGAAGAAAGGCCGGAAAGGCCATGTAAAGGCCGGTAAGGCCATGTCCGTGTCCGTGAGCGACCATGTACCGTGTCCGGTACCATGTACCGTGTCCGGTACCATGTACCGTGTCCGGTACCATGTACCGTGTCCGTGAACGGACCCATGTCCGGTGAGCGGCCAGTTAGGCCGTGAACACATTGAAGAGAAGGCCCGTCCGTACAGGCCCGTCCGTACAGGCCCGTCCGTACGATGAAGAGAATGGCCCGTCCGTACAATGAAGAGAAGGCCCGTCCGTACGGTCTCGGCCCTTAGGCCTGCGCTCGGTCCAGTAGATAGAGAGGCCGAGTTTGAGAGGAAGGAAAGCGAGGCCCTACAAGAGAGAGAGGCTTATGGGAAGATCACATGTGCCCTTGGTTGGTGAAGGAAGGAATAGGTCACTCTCACCAACACCAAATCGAGAATGTCACTTTCATCACTCTCTTCTTCTCTCCAACGGTCATATGGCATTTGTATCTCTATATTAAGCTTTGTATACACTCTCATATGTAATAACAAACAACAAAACAACACAACATTATCTAATAGAAGAGAAACCGTTTTTCCCTCTCTACTTGTGTTCTTGTTCATATCAACAATGTAGAGTGTTTAGGAGATTAGCGGTTAGAGGCTGCCCTTAAGGCAGCCTATTCTCTTCTCAAATCCACCTAAACTCTTCTTATTTACTGCTTTACTTAGCCTAGATTACTGATTCTTAATCCTCCTTCTCCTAAGTATACAAACTCTAAGTGGTTGTGATACTAGAAGAGGATAAGTCTCAAACTAGTGCTTCTCCTAGTTAGGATCCGCTTACTCTCTAGTATTTGGGTTCTATCTAGCCTAGTTTATGGGGAGTTCATCACAAGTTGATGTTCTCTCCTCCCCCTTGAGAATGAGTTAGTTTGTTGTGGGTAAAGGGGGATTCATTCACCAAGTGTTTGTCTACCCTCTCTTATGAGCTTTGTCTCATAAATCCCAACAAACCCCATAAACACTAACATAGCTGTTTACAGCTACTAAGCAATGTTTTCTTGGTTTTAGCCTGTTTTGGGACAAAATGGTTATAAGTGGCTTTTTAAACTCTCCACATCTATCTCAAACTCTTATAATTAGTTAGTTGCATTGGATTAAGACACATTTTAACCTCAGAAACACTAACATAGCTGTTTACAACTTCTAAGCAATGTTTTCTTGGTTTTAGCCTGTTTTGGGACAAAATGGTTATAAGTGGCTTTTAAACTCTCCACATCTATCTCAAACTCTTATAATTAGTTAGTTGCATTGGATTAAGACACATTTTAACCCATAAACACTAACATAGCTGTTTACAGCTACTAACCAATGTTTTCTTGCTGTTAGCCTGTTTTGGGACAAAATGGGTATAAGTGGCTTTTAAACTCTCCACATCTATCTCAAACTCTTATAATTAGTTAGTTGCATTGGATTTAGACACATTTTAACCCCATAAAAACTAACATAGCTGTTTACAGCTTCTAAGCAATGTTTTCTTGGTTTTAGCCTGTTTTGGGACAAAATGGTTATAAGTGGCTTTTAAACTCTCCACATATATCTCAAACTCTATATACTTAGTTAGTTGCATTGGATTAAGACACATTTTAACCCCATAAACACTAACATAGCTGTTTACAGCTACTAAGCAATGTTTTCTTGCTGTTAGCCTGTTTTGGGACAAAATGGGTATAAGTGGCTTTTTAAACTTCTCCACATCTATCTCAAAACTCTTATAATTAGTTAGTTGCATTGGATTAAGACACATTTTAACCCCATAAACACTAACATAGCTGTTTACAGCTTCTAAGCAATGTTTTCTTGGTTTTAGCCTGTTTTGGGACAAAATGGGTATAAGTGGCTTTTAAACTCTTCACATCTATCTCAAACTCTTATAATTAGTTAGCTTGCATTGGATTAAGACACATTTTAACCCCATAAACACTAACATAGCTGTTTACTGCTTCTAAGCAATGTTTTCGTTGGTTTTAACCTGTTTTGGGACAAAATGGTTATAAGTGGCTTTTAAACTCTCCACATCTATCTCAAACTCTTATAATTAGTTAGTTGCATTGGATTAAGACACATTTTAACCCATAAACACTAACATAGCTGTTTACAGCTACTAACCAATGTTTTCTTGCTGTTAGCCTGTTTTGGGACAAAATGGGTATAAGTGGCTTTTAAACTCTCCACATCTATCTCAAAACTCTTATAATTAGTTAGTTGCATTGGATTTAGACACATTTTAACCCTCATAAAAACTAACATAGCTGTTTACAGCTTCTAAGCAATGTTTTCTTGGTTTTAGCCTGTTTTGGGACAAAATGGTTATAAGTGGCTTTTAACTCTCCACATATATCTCAAACTCTTATACTTAGTTAGTTGCATTGGATTAAGACACATTTTAACCCCATAAACACTAACATAGCTGTTTACTGCTTCTAAGCAATGTTTTCTTGGTTTTAGCCTGTTTTGGGACAAAATGGTTATAAGTGGCTTTTAAAACTCTCCACATCTATCTCAAACTCTATATACTTAGTTAGTTGCATTGGATTAAGACACATTTTAACCCCATAAACACTAGCATAGCTGTTTACAGCTACTAAGCAATGTTTTCTTGGTTTTAACCTGTTTATGGGACAAAATGGTTATAAGTGGCTTTCAAACTCTCCACATCTATCTCAAACTCTTATACTTAGTTAGTTTGCATTGGATTAAGACACATTTTAACCCCATAAACACTAACATAGCTGTTTACAGCTACTAAGCAATGTTTTCTTGCTGTTAGCCTGTTTTGGGACAAAATGGTTATAAGTGGCTTTTAAACTCTCCACATCTATCTCAAACTCTTATAATTAGTTAGTTGCATTGGATTAAGACACATTTTAACCCCATAAACACTAACATAGCTGTTTACAAGCTACTAACCAATGTTTTCTTGCTGTTAGCCTGTTTTGGGACAAAATGGGTATAAGTGGCTTTTAAACTCTCCACATCTATCTCAAACTCTTATAATTAGTTAGTTGCATTGGATTTAGACACATTTTAACCCCATAAAAACTAACATAGCTGTTTACAGCTTCTAAGCAATGTTTTCTTGGTTTTAGCCTGTTTTGGGACAAAATGGTTATAAGTGGCTTTTAAACTCTCCACATATATCTCAAACTCTTATACTTAGTTAGTTGCATTGGATTAAGACACATTTTAACCCCATAAACACTAACATAGCTGTTTACAGCTTCTAAGCAATGTTTTCTTGGTTTTAACCTGTTTTGGGACAAAATGGTTATAAGTGACTTTTAAACTCTTCACATCTATCTCAAACTCTTATAATTAGTTAGTTGCATTGGATTAAGACACATTTTAACCTCAGAAACACTCTAACATAGCTGTTTACAACTTCTAAGCAATGTTTCTTGGTTTTAGCCTGTTTTGGGACAAAAATGGTTATAAGTGGCTTTTAAACTCTCCACATCTATCTCAAACTCATTATACTTAGTTAGTTGTCATTGGATTAAGACACATTTTAACCCCATAAACACTAACATAGCTGTTTACAGCTACTAAGCAATGTTTTCTTGCTGTTAGCCTGTTTTGGGACAAAATGGGTATAAGTGGCTTTTAAACTCTTCACATCTATCTCAAACTCTTTATAATTAGTTAGTTTGCATTGGATTAAGACAGATTTTAACCCCAGAAACACTAACATAGCTGTTTACAACTTCTAAGCAATGTTTTCTTGGTTATAGCCTGTTTTGGGACAAAAATGGTTATAAGTGGCTTTTTAAACTCTTCACATTTATCTCAAACTCTTATAATTAGTTAGTTGCATTGGATTAAGACACATTTTAACCCCAGAAACACTAACATAGCTGTTTACAACTTCTAAGCAATGCTTTCTTGGTTTTAGCCTGTTTTGGGACAAAATGGTTATAAGTGGCTTTTAAACTCTCCACATCTATCTCAAACTCTTATACTTAGTTAGTTGCATTGGATTAAGACACATTTTAACCCCATAAACACTAGCATAGCTGTTTACAGCTACTAAGCAATGTTTTCTTGGTTTTAACCTGTTTTGGGACAAAATGGTTATAAGTGGCTTTCAAACTAACCACATCTATCTCAAACTCTTATACTTAGTTAGTTGCATTGGATTAAGACACATTTTAACCCCATAAACACTAACATAGCTGTTTACAGCTACTAAGCAATGTTTTCTTGCTGTTAGCCTGTTTTGGGACAAAATGGGTATAAGTGGCTTTTAAACTCTCCACATCTATCTCAAACTCTTATAATTAGTTAGTTGCATTGGATTAAGACACATTTTAACCCATAAACACTAACATAGCTGTTTACAGCTTCTAAGCAATGTTTTCTTGGTTTTAGCCTGTTTTGGGACAAAATGGTTATAAGTGGCTTTTAAACTCTCCACATCTATCTCAAACTCTTATACTTAGTTAGTTGCATTGGATTAAGCCACATTTTAACCCCATAAACACGAACATAGCTGTTTACAGCTTCTAAGCAATGTTTTCTTGGTTTTAGCCTGTTTTGGGAAAAAAATGGGTATAAGTGGCTTTTAAACTCTCCACATCTATCTCAAACTCTTATAATTAGTTAGTTGCATTGGATTAAGACACATTTTAACCCCATAAACACTAACATAGCTGTTTACAGCTTCTAAGCAATGTTTTTCTTGGTTTTAGCCTGTTTTGGGACAAAATGGTTATAAGTGGCTTTTAAACTCTCCACATCTATCTCAAACTCTTATACTTAGTTAGTTGCATTGGATTGAGACACATTTTAACCCCATAAACACTAACATAGCTGTTTACAGCTTCTAAGCAATGTTTTCTTGGTTTTAACCTGTTTTGGGACAAAATGGTTATAAGTGGCTTTTAAACTCTCCACATCTATCTCAAACTCTTATAATTAGTTAGTTGTATTGGATTAAGACACATTTTAACCCCAGAAACACTAACATAGCTGTTTACAACTTCTAAGCAATGTTTTCTTGGTTTACAACTTCTAAGCAATGTTTTCTTGGTTTTAGCCTGTTTTGGGACAAAATGGGTATAAGTGGCTTTTAAACTCTCCACATCTATCTCAAACTCTTATAATTAGTTAGTTGCATTGGATTAAGACACATTTTAACCCCATAAACACTAACATAGCTGTTTACAGCTTCTAAGCAATGTTTTCTTGGTTTTAGCCTGTTTTGGGACAAAATGGTTATAAGTGGCTTTTAAACTCTCCACATCTATCTCAAACTCTTATACTTAGTTAGTTGCATTGGATTAAGACACATTTTAACCCCATAAACACTAACATAGCTGTTTACAGCTACTAAGCAATGTTTTCTTGCTGTTAGCCTGTTTTGGGACAAAATGGGTATAAGTGGCTTTTAAACTCTCCACATCTATCTCAAACTCTTATACTTAGTTAGTTGCATTGGATTAAGACACATTTTAACCCCATAAACACTAGCATAGCTGTTTACAGCTACTAAGCAATGTTTTCTTGGTTTTAACCTGTTTTGGGACAAAATGGTTATAAGTGGCTTTCAAACTAACCACATCTATCTCAAACTCTTATACTTAGTTAGTTGCATTGGATTAAGACACATTTTAACCCCATAAACACTAACATAGCTGTTTACAGCTACTAAGCAATGTTTTCTTGCTGTTAGCCTGTTTTGGGACAAAATGGGTATAAGTGGCTTTTAAACTCTCCACATCTATCTCAAACTCTTATAATTAGTTAGTTGCATTGGATTAAGACACATTTTAACCCCATAAACACTAACATAGCTGTTTACAGCTTCTAAGCAATGTTTTCTTGGTTTTAGCCTGTTTTGGGACAAAATGGTTATAAGTGGCTTTTAAACTCTCCACATCTATCTCAAACTCTTATACTTAGTTAGTTGCATTGGATTAAGACACATTTTAACCCCATAAACACTAACATAGCTGTTTACAGCTTCTAAGCAATGTTTTCTTGGTTTTAACCTGTTTTGGGACAAAATGGTTATAAGTGGCTTTTAAACTCTCCACATCTATCTCAAACTCTTATAATTAGTTAGTTGTATTGGATTAAGACACATTTTAACCCCAGAAACACTAACATAGCTGTTTACAACTTCTAAGCAATGTTTCTTGGTTTTAGCCTGTTTTGGGACAAAATGGGTATAAGTGGCTTTTAAACTCTCCACATCTATCTCAAACTCTTATAATTAGTTAGTTGCATTGGATTAAGACACATTTTAACCCCATAAACACTAACATAGCTGTTTACAGCTTCTAAGCAATGTTTTCTTGGTTTTAGCCTGTTTTGGGACAAAATGGTTATAAGTGGCTTTTAAACTCTCCACATCTATCTCAAACTCTTATACTTAGTTAGTTGCATTGGATTAAGACACATTTTAACCCCATAAACACTAACATAGCTGTTTACAGCTACTAAGCAATGTTTTCTTGCTGTTAGCCTGTTTTGGGACAAAATGGGTATAAGTGGCTTTTAAACTCTCCACATCTATCTCAAACTCTTATAATTAGTTAGTTGCATTGGATTAAGACACATTTTAACCCCATAAACACTAACATAGCTGTTTACAGCTTCTAAGCAATGTTTTCTTGGTTTTAGCCTGTTTTGGGACAAAATGGTTATAAGTGGCTTTTAAACTCTCCACATCTATCTCAAACTCTTATACTTAGTTAGTTGCATTGGATTAAGACACATTTTAACCCCATAAACACTAACATAGCTGTTTACAGCTACTAAGCAATGTTTTCTTGCTGTTAGCCTGTTTTGGGACAAAATGGGTATAAGTGGCTTTTAAACTCCCCACATCTATCTCAAACTCTTATAATTAGTTAGTTGCATTGGATTAAGACACATTTTAACCCCATAAACACTAACATAGCTGTTTACAGCTTCTAAGCAATGTTTTCTTGGTTTTAGCCTGTTTTGGGACAAAATGGTTATAAGTGGCTTTTAAACTCTCCACATCTATCTCAAACTCTTATAATTAGTTAGTTGCATTGGATTAAGACACATTTTAACCCCAGAAACACTAACATAGCTGTTTACAACTTCTAAGCAATGTTTTCTTGGTTTTAGCCTGTTTTGGGACAAAATGGGTATAAGTGGCTTTTAAACTCTCCACATCTATCTCAAACTCTTATACTTAGTTAGTTGCATTGGATTAAGACACATTTTAACCCTCGAAACACTAACATAGCTGTTTACAACTTCTAAGCAATGTTTTCTTGGTTTTAGCCTGTTTTGGGACAAAATGGGTATAAGTGGCTTTTAAACTCTCCACATCTATCTCAAACTCTTATAATTAGTTAGTTGCATTGGATTAAGACACATTTTAACCCCATAAACACTAACATAGCTGTTTACAGCTTCTAAGCAATGTTTTCTTGGTTTTAACCTGTTTTGGGACAAAATGGTTATAAGTGGCTTTTAAACTCTCCACATCTATCTCAAACTCTTATAATTAGTTAGTTGCATTGGATTAAGACACATTTTAACCCCAGAAACACTAACATAGCTGTTTACAACTTCTAAGCAATGTTTTCTTGGTTTTAGCCTGTTTTGGGACAAAATGGGTATAAGTGGCTTTTAAACTCTCCACATCTATCTCAAACTCTTATACTTAGTTAGTTGCATTGGATTAAGACACATTTTAACCCCATAAACACTAACATAGCTGTTTACAGCTTCTAAGCAATGTTTTCTTGCTGTTAGCCTGTTTTGGGACAAAATGGGTATAAGTGGCTTTTAAACTCTTCACATCTATCTCAAACTCTTATAATTAGTTAGTTGCATTGGATTAAGACACATTTTAACCCCAGAAACACTAACATAGCTGTTTACAACTTCTAAGCAATGTTTTCTTGGTTTTAGCCTGTTTTGGGACAAAATGGTTATAAGTGGCTTTTAAACTCTCCACATCTATCTCAAACTCTTATAATTAGTTAGTTGCATTGGATTAAGACACATTTTAACCCCATAAACACTAACATAGCTGTTTACAGCTTCTAAGCAATGTTTCTTGGTTTTAACCTGTTTTGGGACAAAATGGTTATAAGTGGCTTTTAAACTCTCCACATCTATCTCAAACTCTTATAATTAGTTAGTTGCATTGGATTAAGACACATTTTAACCCCATAAACACTAGCATAGCTGTTTACAGCTACTTAGCAATGTTTTCTTGGTTTTAACCTGTTTTGGGACAAAATGGTTATAAGTGGCTTTTAAACTGTCCACATCTATCTCAAACTCTTATACTTAGTTAGTTGCATTGGATTAAGACACATTTGAACCCCATAAACACTAACATAGCTGTTTACAGCTACTAACCAATGTTTTCTTGCTGTTAGCCTGTTTTGGGACAAAATGGGTATAAGTGGCTTTTAAACTCTCCACATCTATCTCAAACTCTTATAATTAGTTAGTTGCATTGGATTAAGACACATTTTAACCCCATAAACACTAACATAGCTGTTTACAGCTTCTAAGCAATGTTTTCTTGGTTTTAACCTGTTTTGGGACAAAATGGTTATAAGTGGCTTTTAAACTCTCCACATCTATGTCAAACTCTTATACTTAGTTAGTTGCATTGGATTAAGACACATTATAACCCCATAAACACTAACATGGCTGTTTACAGCTACTAAGCAATGTTTTCTTGCTGTTAGCCTGTTTTGGGACAAAATGGGTATAAGTGGCTTTTAAACTCTCCACATCTATCTCAAACTCTTATAATTAGTTAGTTGCATTGGATTAAGACACATTTTAACCCCATAAACACTAACATAGCTGTTTACAGCTTCTAAGCAATGTTTTCTTGGTTTTAACCTGTTTTGGGACAAAATGGTTATAAGTGGCTTTTAAACTCTCCACATCTATCTGAAACTCTTATACTTAGTTAGTTGCATTGGATTAAGACACATTTTAACCCCATAAACACTAACATAGCTGTTTACAGCTTCTAAGCAATGTTTTCTTGGTTTTAACCTGTTTTGGGACAAAATCGTTATAAGTGGCTTTTAAACTCTCCACATCTATCTCAAACTCTTATAATTAGTTAGTTGCATTGGATTAAGACACATTTTAACCCCATAACACACTAACATAGCTGTTTACAGCTTCTAAGCAATGTTTTCTTGCTGTTAGCCTGTTTTGGGACAAAATGGTTATAAGTGGCTTTTAAACTCTCCACATCTATCTCAAACTCTTATACTTAAGTAGTTGCATTGGATTAAGCCACATTTTAACCCCATAAACACTAACATAGCTGTTCACAGCTACTAAGCAATGTTTTCTTGCTGTTAGCCTGTTTTGGGACAAAATGTGTATAAGTGGCTTTTAAACTCTTCACATCTATCTCAAACTCTTATAATTAGTTAGTTGCATTGGATTAAGACACATTTTAACCCCATAAACACTAACATAGCTGTTTACAGCTTCTAAGCAATGTTTTCTTGGTTTTAGCCTGTTTTGGGAAAAAATGGGTATAAGTGGCTTTTAAACTCTCCACATCTATCTCAAACTCTTATAATTAGTTAGTTGCATTGGATTAAGACACATTTTAACCCCAGAAACACTAACATAGCTGTTTACAACTTCTAAGCAATGTTTTCTTGGTTTTAGCCTGTTTTGGGACAAAATGGTTATAAGTGGCTTTTAAACTCTCCACATCATCTTAAACTCTTATACTTAGTTAGTTGCATTGGATTAAGACACATTTTAACCCCATAAACACTAGCATAGCTGTTTACAGCTACTAAGCAATGTTTTCTTGGTTTTAACCTGTTTTGGGACAAAATGGTTATAAGTGGTTTTCAAACTCTCCACATCTATCTCAAACTCTTATACTTAGTTAGTTGCATTGGATTAAGACACATGTTAACCCCATAAACACTAACATAGCTGTTTACAGCTACTAAGCAATGTTTTCTTGCTGTTAGCCTGTTTTTGGGACAAAATGGGTATAAGTGGCTTTTAAACTCTCCACATCTATCTCAAACTCTTATAATTAGTTAGTTGCATTGGATTAAGACACATTTTAACCCCATAAACACTAACATAGCTGTTTACAGCTTCTAAGCAATGTTTTCTTGGTTTTAGCCTGTTTTGGGACAAAATGGTTATAAGTGGCTTTTAAACTCTCCACATCTATCTCAAACTCTTATACTTAGTTAGTTGCATTGGATTAAGCCACATTTTAACCCCATAAACACTAACATAGCTGTTCACAGCTACTAAGCAATGTTTTCTTGCTGTTAGCCTGTTTTGGGACAAAATGGGTATAAGTGGCTTTTAAACTCTTCACATCTATCTCAAACTCTTATAATTAGTTAGTTGCATTGGATTAAGACACATTTTAACCACATAAACACTAACATAGCTGTTTACAGCTTCTAAGCAATGTTTTCTTGGTTTTATCCTGTTTTGGGAAAAAACTGGGTATAAGTGGCTTTTAAACTCTCCACATCTATCTCAAACTCTTATAATTAGTTAGTTGCATTGGATTAAGACACATTTTAACCCCATAAACACTAACATAGCTTTTTACAGCTTCTAAGCAATGTTTTCTTGGTTTTAGCCTGTTTTGGGACAAAATGGTTATAAGTGGCTTTTAAACTCTCCACATCTATCTCAAACTCTTATACTTAGTTAGTTGCATTGGATTAAGACACATTTTAACCCCATAAACACTAACATAGCTGTTTACAGCTTCTAAGCAATGTTTTCTTGGTTTTAACCTGTTTTGGGACAAAATGGTTATAAGTGGCTTTTAAACTCTCCACATCTATCTCAAACTCTTATAATTAGTTAGTTGTATTGGATTAAGACACATTTTAACCCCAGAAACACTAACATAGCTGTTTACAACTTCTAAGCAATGTTTTCTTGGTTTTAGCCTGTTTTGGGACAAAATGGGTATAAGTGGCTTTTAAACTCTCCACATCTATCTCAAACTCTTATAATTAGTTAGTTGCATTGGATTAAGACACATTTTAACCCCATAAACACTAACATAGCTGTTTACAGCTTCTAAGCAATGTTTTCTTGGTTTTAACCTGTTTTGGGACAAAATGGTTATAAGTGGCTTTTAAACTCTCCACATCTATCTCAAACTCTTATACTTAGTTAGTTGCATTGGATTAAGACACATTATAACCCCATAAACACTAACATGGCTGTTTACAGCTACTAAGCAATGTTTTCTTGCTGTTAGCCTGTTTTGGGACAAAATGGGTATAAGTGGCTTTTAAACTCTCCACATCTATCTCAAACTCTTATAATTAGTTAGTTGCATTGGATTAAGACACATTTTAACCCCATAAACACTAACATAGCTGTTTACAGCTTCTAAGCAATGTTTTCTTGGTTTTAACCTGTTTTGGGACAAAATGGTTATAAGTGGCTTTTAAACTCTCCACATCTATGTCAAACTCTTATACTTAGTTAGTTGCATTGGATTAAGACACATTATAACCCCATAAACACTAACATGGCTGTTTACAGCTACTAAGCAATGTTTTCTTGCTGTTAGCCTGTTTTGGGACAAAATGGGTATAAGTGGCTTTTAAACTCTCCACATCTATCTCAAACTCTTATAATTAGTTAGTTGCATTGGATTAAGACACATTTTAACCCCATAAACACTAACATAGCTGTTTACAGCTTCTAAGCAATGTTTTCTTGGTTTTAACCTGTTTTGGGACAAAATGGTTATAAGTGGCTTTTAAACTCTCCACATCTATCTGAAACTCTTATACTTAGTTAGTTGCATTGGATTAAGACACATTTTAACCCCATAAACACTAACATAGCTGTTTACAGCTTCTAAGCAATGTTTTCTTGGTTTTAACCTGTTTTGGGACAAAATCGTTATAAGTGGCTTTTAAACTCTCCACATCTATCTCAAACTCTTATAATTAGTTAGTTGCATTGGATTAAGACACATTTTAACCCCATAACACACTAACATAGCTGTTTACAGCTTCTAAGCAATGTTTTCTTGGTTTTAGCCTGTTTTGGGACAAAATGGGTATAAGTGGCTTTTAAACTCTCCACATCTATCTCAAACTCTTATACTTAGTTAGTTGCATTGGATTAAGACACATTTTAACCCCATAAACACTAACATAGCTGTTTACAGCTTCTAAGCAATGTTTTCTTGCTGTTAGCCTGTTTTGGGACAAAATGGGTATAAGTGGCTTTTAAACTCTTCACATCTATCTCAAACTCTTATAATTAGTTAGTTGCATTGGATTAAGACACATTTTAACCCCAAAAACACTAACATAGCTGTTTACAACTTCTAAGCAATGTTTTCTTGGTTTTAGCCTGTTTTGGGACAAAATGGTTATAAGTGGCTTTTAAACTCTCCACATCTATCTCAAACTCTTATAATTAGTTAGTTGCATTGGATTAAGACACATTTTAACCCCATAAACACTAACATAGCTGTTTACAGCTTCTAAGCAATGTTTTCTTGGTTTTAACCTGTTTTGGGACAAAATGGTTATAAGTGGCTTTTAAACTCTCCACATCTATCTCAAACTCTTATAATTAGTTAGTTGCATTGGATTAAGACACATTTTAACCCCATAAACACTAGCATAGCTGTTTACAGCTACTTAGCAATGTTTTCTTGGTTTTAACCTGTTTTGGGACAAAATGGTTATAAGTGGCTTTTAAACTCTCCACATCTATCTCAAACTCTTATAATTAGTTAGTTGCATTGGATTAAGACACATTTGAACCCCATAAACACTAACATAGCTGTTTACAGCTACTAACCAATGTTTTCTTGCTGTTAGCCTGTTTTGGGACAAAATGGGTATAAGTGGCTTTTAAACTCTCCACATCTATCTCAAACTCTTATAATTAGTTAGTTGCATTGGATTAAGACACATTTTAACCCCATAAACACTAACATAGCTGTTTACAGCTTCTAAGCAATGTTTTCTTGGTTTTAACCTGTTTTGGGACAAAATGGTTATAAGTGGCTTTTAAACTCTCCACATCTATCACAAACTCTTATACTTAGTTAGTTGCATTGGATTAAGATACATTTTAACCCCATAAACACTAACATAGCTGTTTACAGCTTCTAAGCAATGTTTTCTTGGTTTTAACCTGTTTTGGGACAAAATGGTTATAAGTGGCTTTTAAACTCTCCACATCTATCTCAAACTCTTATAATTAGTTAGTTGCATTGGATTAAGACACATTTTAACCCCATAAACACTAACATAGCTGTTTACAGCTTCTAAGCAATGTTTTCTTGGTTTTAACCTGTTTTGGGACAAAATGGTTATAAGTGGCTTTTAAACTCTCCACATCTATCTCAAACTCTTATAATTAGTTAGTTGCATTGGATTAAGACACATTTTAACCCCAGAAACACTAACATAGCTGTTTACAACTTCTAAGCAATGTTTTCTTGGTTTTAGCCTGTTTTGGGACAAAATGGGTATAAGTGGCTTTTAAACTCTCCACATCTATCTCAAACTCTTATACTTAGTTAGTTGCATTGGATTAAGACACATTTTAACCCCATAAACACTAACATAGCTGTTTACAGCTTCTAAGCAATGTTTTCTTGCTGTTAGCCTGTTTTGGGACAAAATGGGTATAAGTGGCTTTTAAACTCTTCACATCTATCTCAAACTCTTATAATTAGTTAGTTGCATTGGATTAAGACACATTTTAACCCCAGAAACACTAACATAGCTGTTTACAACTTCTAAGCAATGTTTTCTTGGTTTTAGCCTGTTTTGGGACAAAATGGTTATAAGTGGCTTTTAAACTCTCCACATCTATCTCAAACTCTTATAATTAGTTAGTTGCATTGGATTAAGACACATTTTAACCCCATAAACACTAACATAGCTGTTTACAGCTTCTAAGCAATGTTTTCTTGGTTTTAACCTGTTTTGGGACAAAATGGTTATAAGTGGCTTTTAAACTCTCCACATCTATCTCAAACTCTTATAATTAGTTAGTTGCATTGGATTAAGACACATTTTAACCCCATAAACACTAGCATAGCTGTTTACAGCTACTTAGCAATGTTTTCTTGGTTTTAACCTGTTTTGGGACAAAATGGTTATAAGTGGCTTTTAAACTGTCCACATCTATCTCAAACTCTTATACTTAGTTAGTTGCATTGGATTAAGACACATTTTAACCCCATAAACACTAACATAGCTGTTTACAGCTACTAACCAATGTTTTCTTGCTGTTAGCCTGTTTTGGGACAAAATGGGTATAAGTGGCTTTTAAACTCTCCACATCTATCTCAAACTCTTATAATTAGTTAGTTGCATTGGATTAAGACACATTTTAACCCCATAAACACTAACATAGCTGTTTACAGCTTCTAAGCAATGTTTTCTTGGTTTTAACCTGTTTTGGGACAAAATGGTTATAAGTGGCTTTTAAACTCTCCACATCTATGTCAAACTCTTATACTTAGTTAGTTGCATTGGATTAAGACACATTATAACCCCATAAACACTAACATGGCTGTTTACAGCTACTAAGCAATGTTTTCTTGCTGTTAGCCTGTTTTGGGACAAAATGGGTATAAGTGGCTTTTAAACTCTCCACATCTATCTCAAACTCTTATAATTAGTTAGTTGCATTGGATTAAGACACATTTTAACCCCATAAACACTAACATAGCTGTTTACAGCTTCTAAGCAATGTTTTCTTGGTTTTAACCTGTTTTGGGACAAAATGGTTATAAGTGGCTTTTAAACTCTCCACATCTATCTGAAACTCTTATACTTAGTTAGTTGCATTGGATTAAGACACATTTTAACCCCATAAACACTAACATAGCTGTTTACAGCTTCTAAGCAATGTTTTCTTGGTTTTAACCTGTTTTGGGACAAAATCGTTATAAGTGGCTTTTAAACTCTCCACATCTATCTCAAACTCTTATAATTAGTTAGTTGCATTGGATTAAGACACATTTTAACCCCATAACACACTAACATAGCTGTTTACAGCTTCTAAGCAATGTTTTCTTGGTTTTAGCCTGTTTTGGGACAAAATGGGTATAAGTGGCTTTTAAACTCTCCACATCTATCTCAAACTCTTATACTTAGTTAGTTGCATTGGATTAAGACACATTTTAACCCCATAAACACTAACATAGCTGTTTACAGCTTCTAAGCAATGTTTTCTTGCTGTTAGCCTGTTTTGGGACAAAATGGGTATAAGTGGCTTTTAAACTCTTCACATCTATCTCAAACTCTTATAATTAGTTAGTTGCATTGGATTAAGACACATTTTAACCCCAAAAACACTAACATAGCTGTTTACAACTTCTAAGCAATGTTTTCTTGGTTTTAGCCTGTTTTGGGACAAAATGGTTATAAGTGGCTTTTAAACTCTCCACATCTATCTCAAACTCTTATAATTAGTTAGTTGCATTGGATTAAGACACATTTTAACCCCATAAACACTAACATAGCTGTTTACAGCTTCTAAGCAATGTTTTCTTGGTTTTAACCTGTTTTGGGACAAAATGGTTATAAGTGGCCTTTTAAACTCTCCACATCTATCTCAAACTCTTATAATTAGTTAGTTGCATTGGATTAAGACACATTTTAACCCCATAAACACTAGCATAGCTGTTTACAGCTACTTAGCAATGTTTTCTTGGTTTTAACCTGTTTTGGGACAAAATGGTTATAAGTGGCTTTTAAACTGTCCACATCTATCTCAAACTCTTATACTTAGTTAGTTGCATTGGATTAAGACACATTTGAACCCCATAAACACTAACATAGCTGTTTACAGCTACTAAACCAATGTTTTCTTGCTGTTAGCCTGTTTTGGGACAAAATGGGTATAAGTGGCTTTTAAACTCTCCACATCTATCTCAAACTCTTATAATTAGTTAGTTGCATTGGATTAAGACACATTTTAACCCCATAAACACTAACATAGCTGTTTACAGCTTCTAAGCAATGTTTTCTTGGTTTTAACCTGTTTTGGGACAAAATGGTTATAAGTGGCTTTTAAACTCTCCACATCTATCACAAACTCTTATACTTAGTTAGTTGCATTGGATTAAGATACATTTTAACCCCATAAACACTAACATAGCTGTTTACAGCTTCTAAGCAATGTTTTCTTGGTTTTAACCTGTTTTGGGACAAAATGGTTATAAGTGGCTTTTAAACTCTCCACATCTATCTCAAACTCTTATAATTAGTTAGTTGCATTGGATTAAGACACATTTTAACCCCATAAACACTAACATAGCTGTTTACAGCTTCTAAGCAATGTTTTCTTGGTTTTAACCTGTTTTGGGACAAAATGGTTATAAGTGGCTTTTAAACTCTCCACATCTATCTCAAACTCTTATAATTAGTTAGTTGCATTGGATTAAGACACATTTTAACCCCAGAAACACTAACATAGCTGTTTTACAACTTCTAAGCAATGTTTTCTTGGTTTTAGCCTGTTTTGGGACAAAATGGGTATAAGTGGCTTTTAAACTCTCCACATCTATCTCAAACTCTTATACTTAGTTAGTTGCATTGGATTAAGACACATTTTAACCCCATAAACACTAACATAGCTGTTTACAGCTTCTAAGCAATGTTTTCTTGCTGTTAGCCTGTTTTTGGGACAAAATGGGTATAAGTGGCTTTTAAACTCTTCACATCTATCTCAAACTCTTATAATTAGTTAGTTGCATTGGATTAAGACACATTTTAACCCCAGAAACACTAACATAGCTGTTTACAACTTCTAAGCAATGTTTTCTTGGTTTTAGCCTGTTTTGGGACAAAATGGTTATAAGTGGCTTTTAAACTCTCCACATCTATCTCAAACTCTTATAATTAGTTAGTTGCATTGGATTAAGACACATTTTAACCCCATAAACACTAACATAGCTGTTTACAGCTTCTAAGCAATGTTTTCTTGGTTTTAACCTGTTTTGGGACAAAATGGTTATAAGTGGCTTTTAAACTCTCCACATCTATCTCAAACTCTTATAATTAGTTAGTTGCATTGGATTAAGACACATTTTAACCCCATAAACACTAGCATAGCTGTTTACAGCTACTTAGCAATGTTTTCTTGGTTTTAACCTGTTTTGGGACAAAATGGTTATAAGTGGCTTTTAAACTGTCCACATCTATCTCAAACTCTTATACTTAGTTAGTTGCATTGGATTAAGACACATTTTAACCCCATAAACACTAACATAGCTGTTTACAGCTACTAACCAATGTTTTCTTGCTGTTAGCCTGTTTTGGGACAAAATGGGTATAAGTGGCTTTTAAACTCTCCACATCTATCTCAAACTCTTATAATTAGTTAGTTGCATTGGATTAAGACACATTTTAACCCCAGAAACACTAACATAGCTGTTTACAACTTCTAAGCAATGTTTTCTTGGTTTTAGCCTGTTTTGGGACAAAATGGTTATAAGTGGCTTTTAAACTCTCCACATCTATCTCAAACTCTTATAATTAGTTAGTTGCATTGGATTAAGACACATTTTAACCCCATAAACACTAACATAGCTGTTTACAGCTTCTAAGCAATGTTTTCTTGGTTTTAACCTGTTTTGGGACAAAATGGTTATAAGTGGCTTTTAAACTCTCCACATCTATCTCAAACTCTTATAATTAGTTAGTTGCATTGGATTAAGACACATTTTAACCCCATAAACACTAGCATAGCTGTTTACAGCTACTTAGCAATGTTTTCTTGGTTTTAACCTGTTTTGGGACAAAATGGTTATAAGTGGCTTTTAAACTGTCCACATCTATCTCAAACTCTTATACTTAGTTAGTTGCATTGGATTAAGACACATTTTAACCCCATAAACACTAACATAGCTGTTTACAGCTACTAACCAATGTTTTCTTGCTGTTAGCCTGTTTTGGGACAAAATGGGTATAAGTGGCTTTTAAACTCTCCACATCTATCTCAAACTCTTATAATTAGTTAGTTGCATTGGATTAAGACACATTTTAACCCCATAAACACTAACATAGCTGTTTACAGCTTCTAAGCAATGTTTTCTTGGTTTTAACCTGTTTTGGGACAAAATGGTTATAAGTGGCTTTTAAACTCTCCACATCTATCTCAAACTCTTATACTTAGTTAGTTGCATTGGATTAAGACACATTTTAACCCCATAAACACTAACATAGCTGTTCACAGCTACTAAGCAATGTTTTCTTGCTGTTAGCCTGTTTTGGGACAAAATGGGTATAAGTGGCTTTTAAACTCTTCACATCTATCTCAAACTCTTATAATTAGTTAGTTGCATTGGATTAAGACACATTTTAACCCCATAAACACTAACATAGCTGTTTACAGCTTCTAAGCAATGTTTTCTTGGTTTTATCCTGTTTTGGGAAAAACTGGGTATAAGTGGCTTTTAAACTCTCCACATCTATCTCAAACTCTTATAATTAGTTAGTTGCATTGGATTAAGACACATTTTAACCCCATAAACACTAACATAGCTGTTTACAGCTTCTAAGCAATGTTTTCTTGGTTTTAGCCTGTTTTGGGACAAAATGGTTATAAGTGGCTTTTAAACTCTCCACATCTATTCTCAAACTCTTATACTTAGTTAGTTGCATTGGATTAAGCCACATTTTAACCCCATAAACACTAACATAGCTGTTCACAGCTACTAAGCAATGTTTTCTTGCTGTTAGCCTGTTTTGGGACAAAATGGGTATAAGTGGCTTTTAAACTCTTCACATCTATCTCAAACTCTTATAATTAGTTAGTTGCATTGGATTAAGACACATTTTAACCACATAAACACTAACATAGCTGTTTACAGCTTCTAAGCAATGTTTTCTTGGTTTTATCCTGTTTTGGGAAAAACTGGGTATAAGTGGCTTTTAAACTCTCCACATCTATCTCAAACTCTTATAATTAGTTAGTTGCATTGGATTAAGACACATTTTAACCCCATAAACACTAACATAGCTTTTTACAGCTTCTAAGCAATGTTTTCTTGGTTTTAGCCTGTTTTGGGACAAAATGGTTATAAGTGGCTTTTAAACTCTCCACATCTATCTCAAACTCTTATACTTAGTTAGTTGCATTGGATTAAGACACATTTTAACCCCATAAACACTAACATAGCTGTTTACAGCTTCTAAGCAATGTTTTCTTGGTTTTAACCTGTTTTGGGACAAAATGGTTATAAGTGGCTTTTAAACTCTCCACATCTATCTCAAACTCTTATAATTAGTTATTTGTATTGGATTAAGACACATTTTAACCCCAGAAACACTAACATAGCTGTTTACAACTTCTAAGCAATGTTTTCTTGGTTTTAGCCTGTTTTGGGACAAAATGGGTATAAGTGGCTTTTAAACTCTCCACATCTATCTCAAACTCTTATAATTAGTTAGTTGCATTGGATTAAGACACATTTTTAACCCCATAAACACTAACATAGCTGTTTACAGCTTCTAAGCAATGTTTTCTTGGGTTTTAACCTGTTTTGGGACAAAATGGTTATAAGTGGCTTTTAAACTCTCCACATCTATCTCAAACTCTTATACTTAGTTAGTTGCATTGGATTAAGACACATTATAACCCCATAAACACTAACATGGCTGTTTACAGCTACTAAGCAATGTTTTCTTGCTGTTAGCCTGTTTTGGGACAAAATGGGTATAAGTGGCTTTTAAACTCTCCACATCTATCTCAAACTCTTATAATTAGTTAGTTGCATTGGATTAAGACACATTTTAACCCCATAAACACTAACATAGCTGTTTACAGCTTCTAAGCAATGTTTTCTTGGTTTTAACCTGTTTTGGGACAAAATGGTTATAAGTGGCTTTTAAACTCTCCACATCTATGTCAAACTCTTATACTTAGTTAGTTGCATTGGATTAAGACACATTATAACCCCATAAACACTAACATGGCTGTTTACAGCTACTAAGCAATGTTTTCTTGCTGTTAGCCTGTTTTGGGACAAAATGGGTATAAGTGGCTTTTAAACTCTCCACATCTATCTCAAACTCTTATAATTAGTTAGTTGCATTGGATTAAGACACATTTTAACCCCATAAACACTAACATAGCTGTTTACAGCTTCTAAGCAATGTTTTCTTGGTTTTTAACCTGTTTTGGGACAAAATGGTTATAAGTGGCTTTTAAACTCTCCACATCTATCTGAAACTCTTATACTTAGTTAGTTGCATTGGATTAAGACACATTTTAACCCCATAAACACTAACATAGCTGTTTACAGCTTCTAAGCAATGTTTTCTTGGTTTTAACCTGTTTTGGGACAAAATCGTTATAAGTGGCTTTTAAACTCTCCACATCTATCTCAAACTCTTATAATTAGTTAGTTGCATTGGATTAAGACACATTTTAACCCCATAACACACTAACATAGCTGTTTACAGCTTCTAAGCAATGTTTTCTTGGTTTTAGCCTGTTTTGGGACAAAATGGTTATAAGTGGCTTTTAAACTCTCCACATCTATCTCAAACTCTTATACTTAGTTAGTTGCATTGGATTAAGCCACATTTTAACCCCATAAACACTAACATAGCTGTTTACAGCTACTAAGCAATGTTTTCTTGCTGTTAGCCTGTTTTGGGACAAAATGGGTATAAGTGGCTTTTAAACTCTCCACATCTATCTCAAACTCTTATAATTAGTTAGTTGCATTGGATTAAGACACATTTTAACCCCATAAACACTAACATAGCTGTTTACAGCTTCTAAGCAATGTTTTCTTGGTTTTAACCTGTTTTGGGACAAAATGGTTATAAGTGGCTTTTAAACTCTCCACATCTATGTCAAACTCTTATACTTAGTTAGTTGCATTGGATTAAGACACATTATAACCCCATAAACACTAACATGGCTGTTTACAGCTACTAAGCAATGTTTTCTTGCTGTTAGCCTGTTTTGGGACAAAATGGGTATAAGTGGCTTTTAAACTCTCCACATCTATCTCAAACTCTTATAATTAGTTAGTTGCATTGGATTAAGACACATTTTAACCCCAGAAACACTAACATAGCTGTTTACAACTTCTAAGCAATGTTTTCTTGGTTTTAGCCTGTTTTGGGACAAAATGGGTATAAGTGGCTTTTAAACTCTCCACATCTATCTCAAACTCTTATAATTAGTTAGTTGCATTGGATTAAGACACATTTAACCCCATAAACACTAACATAGCTGTTTACAGCTTCTAAGCAATGTTTTCTTGGTTTTAACCTGTTTTGGGACAAAATGGTTATAAGTGGCTTTTAAACTCTCCACATCTATCTCAAACTCTTATAATTAGTTAGTTGCATTCGATTAAGACACATTTTAACCTCAGAAACACTAACATAGCTGTTTACAACTTCTAAGCAATGTTTTCTTGGTTTTAGCCTGTTTTGGGACAAAATGGTTATAAGTGGCTTTTAAACTCTCCACATCTATCTCAAACTCTTATACTTAGTTAGTTGTATTGGATTAAGACACATTTTAACCCCATAAATACTAACATAGCTGTTTACAGCTACTAAGCAATGTTTTCTTGCTGTTAGCCTGTTTTGGGACAAAATGGGTATAAGTGGCTTTTAAACTCTTCACATCTATCTCAAACTCTTATAATTAGTTAGTTGCATTGGATTAAGACACATTTTAACCCCAGAAACACTAACATAGCTGTTTACAACTTCTAAGCAATGTTTTCTTGGTTTTAGCCTGTTTTGGGACAAAATGGTTATAAGTGGCTTTTAAACTCTTCACATCTATCTCAAACTCTTATAATTAGTTAGTTGCATTGGATTAAGACACATTTTAACCCCAGAAACACTAACATAACTGTTTACAACTTCTAAGCAATGTTTTCTTGGTTTTAGCCTGTTTTGGGACAAAATGGTTATAAGTGGCTTTTAAACTCTCCACATCTATCTCAAACTCTTATACTTAGTTAGTTGCATTGGATTAAGACACATTTTAACCCCATAAACACTAGCATAGCTGTTTATAGCTACTAAGCAATGTTTTCTTGGTTTTAACCTGTTTTGGGACAAAATGGTTATAAGTGGCTTTCAAACTCTCCACATCTATCTCAAACTCTTATACTTAGTTAGTTGCATTGGATTAAGACACATTTTAACCCCATAAACACTAACATAGCTGTTTACAGCTACTAAGCAATGTTTTCTTGCTGTTAGCCTGTTTTGGGACAAAATGGGTATAAGTGGCTTTTAAACTCTCCACATCTATCTCAAACTCTTATAATTAGTTAGTTGCATTGGATTAAGACACATTTTAACCCCATAAACACTAACATAGCTGTTTACAGCTTCTAAGCAATGTTTTCTTGGTTTTAGCCTGTTTTGGGACAAAATGGTTATAAGTGGCTTTTAAACTCTCCACATCTATCTCAAACTCTTATACTTAGTTAGTTTGCATTGAATTAAGCCACATTTTAACCCCATAAACACTAACATAGCTGTTCACAGCTACTAAGCAATGTTTTCTTGCTGTTAGCCTGTTTTGGGACAAAATGGGTATAAGTGGCTTTTAAACTCTTCACATCTATCTCAAACTCTTATAATTAGTTAGTTGCATTGGATTAAGACACATTTTAACCCCATAAACACTAACATAGCTGTTTACAGCTTCTAAGCAATGTTTTCTGGGTTTTAGCCTGTTTTGGGAAAAAATGGGTATAAGTGGCTTTTAAACTCTCCACATCTATCTCAAACTCTTATAATTAGTTAGTTGCATTGGATTAAGACACATTTTAACCCCAGAAACACTAACATAGCTGTTTACAACTTCTAAGCAATGTTTTCTTGGTTTTAGCCTGTTTTGGACAAAATGGTTATAAGTGGCTTTTAAACTCTCCACATCTATCTTAAACTCTTATACTTAGTTAGTTGCATTGGATTAAGACACATTTTAACCCCATAAATACTAACATAGCTGTTTACAGCTACTAAGCAATGTTTTCTTGCTGTTAGCCTGTTTTGGGACAAAATGGGTATAAGTGGCTTTTAAACTCTTCACATCTATCTCAAACTCTTATAATTAGTTAGTTGCATTGGATTAAGACACATTTTAACCCCAGAAACACTAACATAGCTGTTTACAACTTCTAAGCAATGTTTTCTTGGTTTTAGCCTGTTTTGGGACAAAATGGTTATAAGTGGCT
>NC_141899.1:19614983-19639241 GCF_030686135.1 Camelina sativa | reverse complement strand
TCTTGCTGTTAGCCTGTTTTGGGACAAAATGGGTATAAGTGGCTTTTAAACTCTTCACATCTATCTCAAACTCTTATAATTAGTTAGTTGCATTGGATTAAGACACATTTTAACCCGATAAACACTAACATAGCTGTTTACAGCTACTAAGCAATGTTTTCTTGCTGTTAGCCTGTTTTGGGACAAAATGGGTATAAGTGGCTTTTAAACTCTCCACATCTATCTCAAACTCTTATAATTAGTTAGTTGCATTGGATTAAGACACATTTTAACCCCATAAACACTAACATAGCTGTTTACAGCTTCTAAGAAATGTTTCCTTGGTTTTAGCCTGTTTTGGGACAAAATGGGTATAAGTGGCTTTTAAACTCTCCACATCTATTTCAAACTCTTATACTTAGTTAGTTGCATTGGATTAAGACACATTTTAACCCCATAAACACTAACATAGCTGTTTACAGCTACTAAGCAATGTTTTCTTGCTGTTAGCTTGTTTTGGGACAAAATGGGTATAAGTGGCTTTTAAACTCTCCACATCTATCTCAAACTCTTATAATTAGTTAGTTGCATTGGATTAAGACACATTTTAACCCCATAAACACTAACATAGCTGTTTACAGCTTCTAAGCAATGTTTTCTTGGTTTTAACCTGTTTTGGGACAAAATGGTTATAAGTGGCTTTTAAACTCTCCACATCTATCTCAAACTCTTATACTTAGTTAGTTGCATTGGATTAAGACACATTTTAACCCCATAAAAACTAACATAGCTGTTTACAGCTTCTAAGCAATGTTTTCTTGGTTTTAGCCTGTTTTGGGACAAAATGGTTATAAGTGGCTTTTAAACTCTCCACATCTATCTCAAACTCTTATACTTAGTTAGTTGCATTGGATTAAGACACATTTTAACCCCATAAACACTAACATAGCTGTTTACAGCTACTAAGCAATGTTTTCTTGCTGTTAGCCTGTTTTGGGACAAAATGGGTATAAGTGGCTTTTAAACTCTTCACATCTATCTCAAACTCTTATAATTAGTTAGTTGCATTGGATTAAGACACATTTTAACCCTAGAAACACTAACATAGCTGTTTACAACTTCTAAGCAATGTTTTCTTGGTTTTAGCCTGTTTTGGGACAAAATGGGTATAAGTGGCTTTTAAACTCTCCACATCTATCTCAAACTCTTATAATTAGTTAGTTGCATTGGATTAAGACACATTTTAACCCCATAAACACTAACATAGCTGTCTACAGCTTCTAAGCAATGTTTTCTTGCTGTTAGCCTGTTTTGGGACAAAATGGGTATAAGTGGCTTTTAAACTCTCCACATCTATCTCAAACTCTTATACTTAGTTAGTTGCATTGGATTAAGACACATTTTAACCCCATAAACACTAACATAGCTGTTTACAGCTACTAAGCAATGTTTTCTTGCTGTTAGCCTGTTTTGGGACAAAATGGGTATAAGTGGCTTTTAAACTCTCCACATCTATCTCAAACTCTTATAATTAGTTAGTTGCATTGGATTAAGACACATTTTAACCCATAAACACTAACATAGCTGTTTACAGCTACTAAGCAATGTTTTCTTGGTTTTAGCCTGTTTTGGGACAAAATGGGTATAAGTGGCTTTTAAACTCTCCACATCTATCTTAAACTCTTATAATTAGTTAGTTGCATTGGATTAAGACACATTTTAACCCCATAAACACTAACATAGCTGTTTACAGCTTCTAAGCAATGTTTTCTTGGTTTTAGCCTGTTTTGGGACAAAATGGGTATAAGTGGCTTTTAAACTCTTCACATCTATCTCAAACTCTTATAATTAGTTAGTTGCATTGGATTAAGACACATTTTAACCCCAGAAACACTAACATAGCTGTTTACAACTTCTAAGCAATGTTTTCTTGGTTTTTGCCTGTTTTGGGACAACATGGTTATAAGTGGCTTTTAAACTCTCCACATCTATCTCAAACTCTTATACTTAGTTAGTTGCATTGGATTAAGACACATTTTAACCCCATAAACACTAACATAGCTGTTTACAGCTACTAAGCAATGTTTTCTTACTGTTAGCCTGTTTTGGGACAAAATGGGTATAAGTGGCTTTTAAACTCTTCACATCTATCTCAAACTCTTATAATTAGTTAGTTGCATTGGATTAAGACACATTTTAACCCCAGAAACACTAACATAGCTGTTTACAACTTCTAAGCAATGTTTTCTTGGTTTTAGCCTGTTTTGGGACAAAATGGGTATAAGTGGCTTTTAAACTCTCCACATCTATCTGAAACTCTTATAATTAGTTAGTTGCATTGGATTAAGAAACATTTTAACCCCATAAACACTAACATAGCTGTTTACAGCTTCTAAGCAATGTTTTCTTTGTTTTAACCTGTTTTGGGACAAAATGGGTATAAGTGGCTTTTAAACTCTCCACATCTATCTCAAACTCTTATAATTAGTTAGTTGCATTGGATTAAGACACATTTTAACCCCATAAACACTAACATAGCTGTTTACAGCTTCTAAGCAATGTTTTCTTGGTTTTAACCTGTTTTGGGACAAAATGGTTATAAGTGGCTTTTAAACTCTCCACATCTATCTCAAACTCTTATACTTAGTTAGTTGCATTGGATTAAGACACATTTTAACCCCATAAACACTAACATAGCTGTTTACAGCTACTAAGCAATGTTTTCTTGCTGTTAGCCTGTTTTGGGACAAAATGGGTATAAGTGGCTTTTAAACTCTTCACATCTATCTCAAACTCTTATAATTAGTTAGTTGCATTGGATTAAGACACATTTTAACCCCATAAACACTAACATAGCTGTTTACAGCTACTAAGCAATGTTTTCTTGCTGTTAGCCTGTTTTGGGACAAAATGGGTATAAGTGGCTTTTAAACTCTCCACATCTATCTCAAACTCTTATAATTAGTTAGTTGCATTGGATTAAGACACATTTTAACCCCATAAACACTAACATAGCTGTTTACAGCTTCTAAGAAATGTTTCCTTGGTTTTAGCCTGTTTTGGGACAAAATGGGTATAAGTGGCTTTTTAAACTCTTCACATCTATCTCAAACTCTTATAATTAGTTAGTTGCATTGGATTAAGACACATTTTAACCCCAGAAACACTAACATAGCTGTTTACAACTTCTAAGCAATGTTTTCTTGGTTTTAGCCTGTTTTGGGACAAAATGGGTATAAGTGGCTTTTAAACTCTCCACATCTATCTCAAACTCTTATAATTAGTTAGTTGCATTGGATTAAGAAACATTTTAACCCCATAAACACTAACATAGCTGTTTACAGCTTCTAAGCAATGTTTTCTTGGTTTTAACCTGTTTTGGGACAAAATGGGTATAAGTGGCTTTTAAACTCTCCACATCTATCTCAAACTCTTATAATTAGTTAGTTGCATTGGATTAAGACACATTTTAACCCCATAAACACTAACATAGCTGTTTACAGCTTCTAAGCAATGTTTTCTTGGTTTTAACCTGTTTTGGGACAAAATGGTTATAAGTGGCTTTTAAACTCTCCACATCTATCTCAAACTCTTATACTTAGTTAGTTGCATTGGATTAAGACACATTTTAACCCCATAAACACTAACATAGCTGTTTACAGCTACTAAGCAATGTTTTCTTGCTGTTAGCCTGTTTTGGGACAAAATGGGTATAAGTGGCTTTTAAACTCTTCACATCTATCTCAAACTCTTATAATTAGTTAGTTGCATTGGATTAAGACACATTTTAACCCTAGAAACACTAACATAGCTGTTTACAACTTCTAAGCAATGTTTTCTTGGTTTTAGCCTGTTTTGGGACAAAATGGGTATAAGTGGCTTTTAAACTCTCCACATCTATCTCAAACTCTTATAATTAGTTAGTTGCATTGGATTAAGACACATTTTAACCCCATAAACACTAACATAGCTGTCTACAGCTTCTAAGCAATGTTTTCTTGCTGTTAGCCTGTTTTGGGACAAAATGGGTATAAGTGGCTTTTAAACTCTCCACATCTATCTCAAACTCTTATACTTAGTTAGTTGCATTGGATTAAGACACATTTTAACCCCATAAACACTAACATAGCTGTTTACAGCTACTAAGCAATGTTTTCTTGCTGTTAGCCTGTTTTGGGACAAAATGGGTATAAGTGGCTTTTAAACTCTCCACATCTATCTTAAACTCTTATAATTAGTTAGTTGCATTGGATTAAGACACATTTTAACCCCATAAACACTAACATAGCTGTTTACAGCTTCTAAGAAATGTTTCCTTGGTTTTAGCCTGTTTTGGGACAAAATGGGTATAAGTGGCTTTTAAACTCTTCACATCTATCTCAAACTCTTATAATTAGTTAGTTGCATTGGATTAAG
The DNA here is from genome assembly GCF_030686135.1 of Camelina sativa. Classification (NCBI taxonomy): domain Eukaryota; kingdom Viridiplantae; phylum Streptophyta; class Magnoliopsida; order Brassicales; family Brassicaceae; genus Camelina; species Camelina sativa. The sequence continues at coordinate 19,634,846 of NC_141899.1, read as the reverse complement.
ACACATTTTAACCCCAGAAACACTAACATAGCTGTTTACAACTTCTAAGCAATGTTTTCTTGGTTTTAGCCTGTTTTGGGACAAAATGGGTATAAGTGGCTTTTAAACTCTCCACATCTATCTCAAACTCTTATAATTAGTTAGTTGCATTGGATTAAGAAACATTTTAACCCCATAAACACTAACATAGCTGTTTACAGCTTCTAAGCAATGTTTTCTTGGTTTTAACCTGTTTTGGGACAAAATGGGTATAAGTGGCTTTTAAACTCTCCACATCTATCTCAAACTCTTATAATTAGTTAGTTGCATTGGATTAAGACACATTTTAACCCCATAAACACTAACATAGCTGTTTACAGCTTCTAAGCAATGTTTTCTTGGTTTTAACCTGTTTTGGGACAAAATGGTTATAAGTGGCTTTTAAACTCTCCACATCTATCTCAAACTCTTATACTTAGTTAGTTGCATTGGATTAAGACACATTTTAACCCCATAAACACTAACATAGCTGTTTACAGCTACTAAGCAATGTTTTCTTGCTGTTAGCCTGTTTTGGGACAAAATGGGTATAAGTGGCTTTTAAACTCTTCACATCTATCTCAAACTCTTATAATTAGTTAGTTGCATTGGATTAAGACACATTTTAACCCTAGAAACACTAACATAGCTGTTTACAACTTCTAAGCAATGTTTTCTTGGTTTTAGCCTGTTTTGGGACAAAATGGGTATAAGTGGCTTTTAAACTCTCCACATCTATCTCAAACTCTTATAATTAGTTAGTTGCATTGGATTAAGACACATTTTAACCCCATAAACACTAACATAGCTGTCTACAGCTTCTAAGCAATGTTTTCTTGCTGTTAGCCTGTTTTGGGACAAAATGGGTATAAGTGGCTTTTAAACTCTCCACATCTATCTCAAACTCTTATACTTAGTTAGTTGCATTGGATTAAGACACATTTTAACCCCATAAACACTAACATAGCTGTTTACAGCTACTAAGCAATGTTTTCTTGCTGTTAGCCTGTTTTGGGACAAAATGGGTATAAGTGGCTTTTAAACTCTCCACATCTATCTCAAACTCTTATAATTAGTTAGTTGCATTGGATTAAGACACATTTTAACCCCATAAACTATTAGAATGTACCAAGGAGGAGAGAGGAGAGGCCGGTAAGGCCGAGCCTTGGAAGAAGAGAAGAAAGGCCGGAAAGGCCATGTACCGTGTCCGGTACCATGTACCGTGTCCGTGAACGGACCCATGTCCGGTGAGCGGCCAGTTAGGCCGTGAACACATTGAAGAGAAGGCCCGTCCGTACAGGCCCGTCCGTACAGGCCCGTCCGTACAGGCCCGTCCGTACAGGCCCGTCCGTACAGGCCCGTCCGTACGATGAAGAGAAGGCCCGTCCGTACAATGAAGAGAAGGCCCGTCCGTACGGTCGTGCTCTTAGGGCTGCTCTCGGTCCATGTGATGGAAAGGCCGAAGTTTGAGTGGCTTAGGAGAAGGAAAACGAGGCCTTACAAGAGAGAGAGGCCCATCTCACAAGGAAAAGGAAGGAAGAAGGAAAAGGAAGGAAGGGAGATTCACGTGTGCTTTTGGTTAGGTGAAGGAAGAGAGAAGTCGCTCTCTTCTTCCTCTACTCGAGACAAACGGCTACAAGTCACTTTCATACCTTCCCCTTCTCTCTTTGTGTCTAACGGTCATATGACCTTGTTTTTCCTATATTAAGATGTAATCTCTCATATGTAAAACAACACAATATTATCTAATAGAAGAGAATCCGATTTCCCCTCTCTACTTGTGTTCTTATTCATATTCACAATGTAGATTGTTTAGGTGATTAGCGGTTAGGGGCTGCCCTTATGGCAGCCTAATTCTCTTCTCAAACCCACCTAAACTCTTCTTTATTTACTGCTTTACTTAGCCTAGATTACTGATTCTAATCCTCCTTCTCCTAAGTACACAAACTCTAAGTGTTGTGATACTAGAAGGGGATAGTCTCAAACTAGTGCTTCTCCTAGGTAGGATCCGCTTACTCTCTAGTATTTGGGTTCTATTTAGCTAGTTTATGGGGAGTTCATCACAAGTTGATGTTCTCTCCTCCCCCTTGAGAATGGGTTAGTTTGTTGTGGGTAAAGGGGGATTCATTCACCAAGTGTTTGTCTACCCTCTCTTGTGAGCTTTGTCTCATAAATCCCAACATGGTATCAGAGCAGGTTCTGTTCTTGGTGATTCAAACTCATTCTCAATGTCGTTTTCTTAGGAGTTAGCTTAGTTAAAGTTTTAATCCTAGCTTAGGTGTTAATTCGCTTAGCTTAGTTCTTTAAAGCTTTAATTTTGCTTTTGTTGTTAAATCGATTCTCTAGCAGCTCATTGTTGAGTAAGCTTGGTCTCTTGTCTTGTTAGAATTTGTAGACCAAGTGTGTGAAAGAAATCGATTTTAAAACCTCATCTTTAGGCTTACCGATTTGGTGAAAGCTTGGGTTTAAATGAGGTGGTGATGAACCAAGGAGCAAATCGGTTTTGTTCTTGGTAAGGATTCACGTTTTTTGTGTGCTTGTATGAGCCACGAAATTCTTAAGATTTAGTTCTCTTAAGATTTAGTTAATTTTCTTTTAAAGGTTTAATTTTGCTTTTGTTAAATTTCCTTTAAAGTTTAATTACTAAATCACTTCTTCTTCTTCTCAAGGTTGAGAAAGCTTTGTTTCTGGTCATATGGTGTGTCCAGGTTCGAGTTTGAGGAAGAGAGAGACTTTATTTTAGCATGTAGAGCCCGCTTGGTCAAATAGATTCAAGTTGGTCCAAGATGCATTCTTTTAACCGTTGGACAATAGGTTGTTCCAAAGGCTTTTGTTGTTTCTTCTTTGCTTGGGACCACGAAAAACATCTTCTATATGTTATCTTCGTGGATCTTCAAGCCTTAATCTCTTGGAGAAAACTTGTTTAAGTGATTCTACAATGAGTTTTGTTGTTAAACCTTTGGAGAAATTAATTCTCCATAAGGTCCATGAATTTCAGCCATTAAAGCACCAAGAGTTTGTCTTCTTGGTTGTTCCTGGCTGTCACAGCTTCCGCAAACTCAAGAAAACAGAGTCTAACTCTGTCCATAGGAACTCTTGAGCTCTACTCTACTCTCCATTCATCTTATACTACCGCCAATACTCTCCCTTATACTCTCACTTTCTATACTCTTGGTTACTGATTCTCTGTTCTCTATTTATACTCTTACTTATTCTCTAAATTCTATTTTATTTTTCAGTAATATTCTCTATACTCTAATCTCTAACAATCTCTTGTTTAGAATCTGTTCCATTGAATTTTGGTTTCAGTTTCAGCATTGAGGATTGTGTGGAGCTCGCTCACTATCTCAAGAAGAAGAAGTGGCGAGGTTGAAGGCTACAAGATAGCCAGTGTAAGAGCGCAGCACAATGCCTGGAGTTAGAACCAAGGGCCACCAAGTCTTTGTTAAGCTGGTGGAATGTGATGAATCAATCCAAGAGCATGTGTGTTAGTGCCAAGTTGTTGATCGGATGTGCACAATGGTCTTTAGGAAAGGTGATGCACAAGGTTTCAACTGTTGATTGGATGTGCACAAGAACGGTGATGCACAAGGCTTCAACTGAGGTGATGAGGTTTCAGCCCATCATCAAGTAAAGGTTACGGGGGAGATCAAGTGACTTCAGACCGTACCTCACAGATTCTGCTCGGCCACAAGCAAAAGTCTTTACTTAAAGCTCAGCCGAAGCGTCTCAAAGATCGACTCGGACGAAACCCTTCCACTGCGATTCGGCTTCCGCGTTCTTCATTAAAGTTCGAGACCACAGAGTCATCTTGCCAGTGGAAGTGGAATCATACCAATCCGAGCAGCCATTCGAAAGTTATGTCCGATTCAGTGGGCATATGTCAGTCTGACGATAAAACTGGCCGGGTTTAAAAACCATGGTTAGAGAAGCGGTCTCAAGGAGGAATTCCAAACCACATCAGTGATCAACTCTCTCCTTCCTATCCATCAAAACACCATAAAGGCTGTGCTCTAAACTCTACTCTATTTAAATTTCTTAAATTCATTACCTTAGCTTCATTACTAGTCTTTACTCTTTAATATGTTCTCTTAAATTGTCACACTTTTAGAAATTTTCTTTGATATTCCTCATAGCAAACACTTATTCTTTTCTTCTTTATCACTTGTTTAAGGGGTAAAGGAGACTATGAGAGCCTCAAAGAAATTCTAAAGGCGCAAGGATGGAGATCATAAGGAATGTGCTAAAGGCAAGGTGGGCTAAGGAGTAGGAGCGGTTCAAATCATGAAGAGAAGGGAGCTAGTTCTTTGCAAACCAAGGTCAAGGGACATCATGGATAGTGGAGTCTATACTCTTTTTCCCTTAACAAAGTTTTATCCCAAGAGGTTTTCTTTGTTGAGGTTTTTAATGAGGTAGATGACACTAGTCCACCCTTGATCTTTGGTCCCCATGGTGTCCCACCGATCAAGCGTGCGGGGGAGTATTAGAATGTACCAAGGAGGAGAGAGGAGAGGCCGGTAAGGCCGAGCCTTGGAAGAAGAGAAGAAAGGCCGGAAAGGCCATGTACCGTGTCCGGTACCATGTACCGTGTCCGTGAACGGACCCATGTCCGGTGAGCGGCCAGTTAGGCCGTGAACACATTGAAGAGAAGGCCCGTCCGTACAGGCCCGTCCGTACAGGCCCGTCCGTACAGGCCCGTCCGTACAGGCCCGTCCGTACGATGAAGAGAAGGCCCGTCCGTACAATGAAGAGAAGGCCCGTCCGTACGGTCGTGCTCTTAGGGCTGCTCTCGGTCCATGTGATGGAAAGGCCGAAGTTTGAGTGGCTTAGGAGAAGGAAAACGAGGCCTTACAAGAGAGAGAGGCCCATCTCACAAGGAAAAGGAAGGAAGAAGGAAAAGGAAGGAAGGGAGATTCACGTGTGCTTTTGGTTAGGTGAAGGAAGAGAGAAGTCGCTCTCTTCTTCCTCTACTCGAGACAAACGGCTACAAGTCACTTTCATACCTTCCCCTTCTCTCTTTGTGTCTAACGGTCATATGACCTTGTTTTTCCTATATTAAGATGTAATCTCTCATATGTAAAACAACACAATATTATCTAATAGAAGAGAATCCGATTTCCCCTCTCTACTTGTGTTCTTATTCATATTCACAATGTAGATTGTTTAGGTGATTAGCGGTTAGGGGCTGCCCTTATGGCAGCCTAATTCTCTTCTCAAACCCACCTAAACTCTTCTTTATTTACTGCTTTACTTAGCCTAGATTACTGATTCTAATCCTCCTTCTCCTAAGTACACAAACTCTAAGTGTTGTGATACTAGAAGGGGATAGTCTCAAACTAGTGCTTCTCCTAGGTAGGATCCGCTTACTCTCTAGTATTTGGGTTCTATTTAGCTAGTTTATGGGGAGTTCATCACAAGTTGATGTTCTCTCCTCCCCCTTGAGAATGGGTTAGTTTGTTGTGGGTAAAGGGGGATTCATTCACCAAGTGTTTGTCTACCCTCTCTTGTGAGCTTTGTCTCATAAATCCCAACATAAACACTAACATAGCTGTTTACAGCTACTAAGCAATGTTTTCTTGGTTTTAGCCTATTTTGGGACAAAATGGGTATAAGTGGCTTTTAAACTCTCCACATCTATCTTAAACTCTTATAATTAGTTAGTTGCATTGGATTAAGACACATTTTAACCCCATAAACACTAACATAGCTGTTTACAGCTTCTAAGCAATGTTTTCTTGGTTTTAGCCTGTTTTGGGACAAAATGGGTATAAGTGGCTTTTAAACTCTTCACATCTATCTCAAACTCTTATAATTAGTTAGTTGCATTGGATTAAGACACATTTTAACCCCAGAAACACTAACATAGCTGTTTACAACTTTTAAGCAATGTTTTCTTGGTTTTTGCCTGTTTTGGGACAACATGGTTATAAGTGGCTTTTAAACTCTCCACATCTATCTCAAACTCTTATACTTAGTTAGTTGCATTGGATTAAGACACATTTTAACCCCATAAACACTAACATAGCTGTTTACAGCTACTAAGCAATGTTTTCTTACTGTTAGCCTGTTTTGGGACAAAATGGGTATAAGTGGCTTTTAAACTCTTCACATCTATCTCAAACTCTTATAATTAGTTAGTTGCATTGGATTAAGACACATTTTAACCCTAGAAACACTAACATAGCTGTTTACAACTTCTAAGCAATGTTTTCTTGGTTTTAGCCTGTTTTGGGACAAAATGGGTATAAGTGGCTTTTAAACTCTCCACATCTATCTCAAACTCTTATAATTAGTTAGTTGCATTGGATTAAGACACATTTTAACCCCATAAACACTAACATAGCTGTCTACAGCTTCTAAGCAATGTTTTCTTGCTGTTAGCCTGTTTTGGGACAAAATGGGTATAAGTGGCTTTTAAACTCTCCACATCTATCTCAAACTCTTATACTTAGTTAGTTGCATTGGATTAAGACACATTTTAACCCCATAAACACTAACATAGCTGTTTACAGCTACTAAGCAATGTTTTCTTGCTGTTAGCCTGTTTTGGGACAAAATGGGTATAAGTGGCTTTTAAACTCTCCACATCTATCTCAAACTCTTATAATTAGTTAGTTGCATTGGATTAAGACACATTTTAACCCCATAAACACTAACATAGCTGTTTACAGCTACTAAGCAATGTTTTCTTGGTTTTAGCCTGTTTTGGGACAAAATGGGTATAAGTGGCTTTTAAACTCTCCACATCTATCTTAAACTCTTATAATTAGTTAGTTGCATTGGATTAAGACACATTTTAACCCCATAAACACTAACATAGCTGTTTACAGCTTCTAAGCAATGTTTTCTTGGTTTTAGCCTGTTTTGGGACAAAATGGGTATAAGTGGCTTTTAAACTCTTCACATCTATCTCAAACTCTTATAATTAGTTAGTTGCATTGGATTAAGACACATTTTAACCCCAGAAACACTAACATAGCTGTTTACAACTTCTAAGCAATGTTTTCTTGGTTTTTGCCTGTTTTGGGACAACATGGTTATAAGTGGCTTTTAAACTCTCCACATCTATCTCAAACTCTTATACTTAGTTAGTTGCATTGGATTAAGACACATTTTAACCCCATAAACACTAACATAGCTGTTTACAGCTACTAAGCAATGTTTTCTTACTGTTAGCCTGTTTTGGGACAAAATGGGTATAAGTGGCTTTTAAACTCTTCACATCTATCTCAAACTCTTATAATTAGTTAGTTGCATTGGATTAAGACACATTTTAACCCCAGAAACACTAACATAGCTGTTTACAACTTCTAAGCAATGTTTTCTTGGTTTTAGCCTGTTTTGGGACAAAATGGGTATAAGTGGCTTTTAAACTCTCCACATCTATCTGAAACTCTTATAATTAGTTAGTTGCATTGGATTAAGAAACATTTTAACCCCATAAACACTAACATAGCTGTTTACAGCTTCTAAGCAATGTTTTCTTTGTTTTAACCTGTTTTGGGACAAAATGGGTATAAGTGGCTTTTAAACTCTCCACATCTATCTCAAACTCTTATAATTAGTTAGTTGCATTGGATTAAGACACATTTTAACCCCATAAACACTAACATAGCTGTTTACAGCTTCTAAGCAATGTTTTCTTGGTTTTAACCTGTTTTGGGACAAAATGGTTATAAGTGGCTTTTAAACTCTCCACATCTATCTCAAACTCTTATACTTAGTTAGTTGCATTGGATTAAGACACATTTTAACCCCATAAACACTAACATAGCTGTTTACAGCTACTAAGCAATGTTTTCTTGCTGTTAGCCTGTTTTGGGACAAAATGGGTATAAGTGGCTTTTAAACTCTTCACATCTATCTCAAACTCTTATAATTAGTTAGTTGCATTGGATTAAGACACATTTTAACCCCATAAACACTAACATAGCTGTTTACAGCTACTAAGCAATGTTTTCTTGCTGTTAGCCTGTTTTGGGACAAAATGGGTATAAGTGGCTTTTAAACTCTCCACATCTATCTCAAACTCTTATAATTAGTTAGTTGCATTGGATTAAGACACATTTTAACCCCATAAACACTAACATAGCTGTTTACAGCTTCTAAGAAATGTTTCCTTGGTTTTAGCCTGTTTTGGGACAAAATGGGTATAAGTGGGTTTTAAACTCTTCACATCTATCTCAAACTCTTATAATTAGTTAGTTGCATTGGATTAAGACACATTTTAACCCCAGAAACACTAACATAGCTGTTTACAACTTCTAAGCAATGTTTTCTTGGTTTTAGCCTGTTTTGGGACAAAATGGGTATAAGTGGCTTTTAAACTCTCCACATCTATCTCAAACTCTTATAATTAGTTAGTTGCATTGGATTAAGAAACATTTTAACCCCATAAACACTAACATAGCTGTTTACAGCTTCTAAGCAATGTTTTCTTTGTTTTAACCTGTTTTGGGACAAAATGGGTATAAGTGGCTTTTAAACTCTCCACATCTATCTCAAACTCTTATAATTAGTTAGTTGCATTGGATTAAGACACATTTTAACCCCATAAACACTAACATAGCTGTTTACAGCTTCTAAGCAATGTTTTCTTGGTTTTAACCTGTTTTGGGACAAAATGGTTATAAGTGGCTTTTAAACTCTCCACATCTATCTCAAACTCTTATACTTAGTTAGTTGCATTGGATTAAGACACATTTTAACCCCATAAACACTAACATAGCTGTTTACAGCTACTAAGCAATGTTTTCTTGCTGTTAGCCTGTTTTGGGACAAAATGGGTATAAGTGGCTTTTAAACTCTTCACATCTATCTCAAACTCTTATAATTAGTTAGTTGCATTGGATTAAGACACATTTTAACCCCAGAAACACTAACATAGCTGTTTACAACTTCTAAGCAATGTTTTCTTGGTTTTAACCTGTTTTGGGACAAAATGGGTATAAGTGGCTTTTAAACTCTCCACATCTATCTCAAACTCTTATAATTAGTTAGTTGCATTGGATTAAGACACATTTTAACCCCATAAACACTAACATAGCTGTTTACAGCTTCTAAGCAATGTTTTCTTGGTTTTAGCCTGTTTTGGGACAAAATGGTTATAAGTGGCTTTTAAACTCTCCACATCTATCTCAAACTCTTATAATTAGTTAGTTGGATTGGATTAAGACACATTTTAGCCCCATAAACACTAACATAGCTGTTTACAGCTTCTAAGCAATGTTTTCTTGGTTTTAGCCTGTTTTGGGACAAAATGGTTATAAGTGGCTTTTAAACTCTCCACATCTATCTCAAACTCTTATACTTAGTTAGTTGCATTGGATTAAGACACATTTTAACCCCATAAACACTAACATAGCTGTTTACAGCTACTAAGCAATGTTTTCTTGCTGTTAGCCTGTTTTGGGACAAAATGGGTATAAGTGGCTTTTAAACTCTTCACATCTATCTCAAACTCTTATAATTAGTTAGTTGCATTGGATTAAGACACATTTTAACCCCAGAAACACTAACATAGCTGTTTACAGCTTCTAAGCAATGTTTTCTTGGTTTTAACCTGTTTTGGGACAAAATGGTTATAAGTGGCTTTTAAACTCTCCACATCTATCTCAAACTCTTATACTTAGTTAGTTGCATTGGATTAAGACACATTTTAACCCCATAAACACTAACATAGCTGTTTACAGCTACTAAGCAATGTTTTCTTATATTAGCCTGTTTTGGGACAAAATGGGTATAAGTGGCTTTTAAACTCTTCACATCTATCTCAAACTCTTATAATTAGTTAGTTGCATTGGATTAAGACACATTTTAACCCCAGAAACACTAACATAGCTGTTTACAACTTCTAAGTATGAACCGGCACACACACTTGTCCGTACGACCGTACGGACGTCCGTACGACCAACCAACGGGCCATCCTCAAATAGAAGTCTTCATGAGCCCAATCCACCAAAGAGATCCTCCAACGGTCGCCATTCATCTCGATCCTTCCTTTGTAGCCGTTGGAGCAAGTTGTAAGAGAGAAGAGGAGATCACATGTTAGAATAAGGAGATGTCGCTTTCTCCTCATATTAGTGTGCATAGGATCCTAAGAGAATATCCTATTTGTATATGTCTTTAAATAGTTTGTAAGTATCATACTAATAGAAGTAAGAAAAGAGTTTATTCTCTTTCTCCAACACTCTCTCTCTCAATCGTTCACTCTCCTCACTCTTTACACGATTTCACTCTCTTCCATAATCTCTTGATTACTCTACTCTCAAACTTACATGGTATCAGAGCAGATTTGATTCTGTTCTTGCCTCAAATCTCCATCACTCCCTTCCGCATTCTCTTTCTTGTTCTTGAAATTTCTTGTTCTTGAATCTTCTTTCTTTAACCGTTGGACAATAGCTTTAACCAACGGTCTCTTCATCTTTTTCCATGGAAACTACCAAAACTCTCATTGTTCCAGTTACTCTCAAGGGAGAGAATTACTTACTGTGGGCTAGAACCACAAAGACAGCCCTATGCGGCCGAGGACTTTGGTCCCATGTTGAGACGAGCGAAGCTCCTAGTGGCGAGACCACCAAAGACGGCAAGGATCTTGTCGATGAGAAGAACAAGTGGTTTCAAGAAGATCAGGGAGTCCTAGCTATCATTCAAAACTCCCTAGATGCACCTATACTTGAAGCTTACTCTTATTGCGAGACAGCAAAAGACTTGTGGGACACTCTCAAGAATGTTTTTGGGAATGTTACAAATGTAAACCGAATTTTTGAGATTAAGAGGGCCATCAACAACCTCAACCAAGAAGACATGGAGTTCACCAAGCACTTTGGGAAGTTTAGGTCCCTTTGGGCTGAACTAGAGATGCTCCGGCCGGCGACTATAGATCCGGCCATTCTGAATGAGAGGCGTGAACAAGATAAGGTGTTCGGCCTTCTCTTGACCTTGAACCCCTCCTACAATGACCTTATCAAGCATATTCTACGGTCGGACAAGCTCCCTAGCCTTGATGATGTCTGTAACCAAATTCAAAAGGAGCATGGCTCCATGGGATTGTTTGGCGGCAAGGGAGAACTTGTGACCGCTAACAAAGCTGAGACGGCATCAGCAAACAAGGGCTACTACAAGCCGGAGGACAAGAACAACCCGCCATTTTGTGAGCATTGTAAGAAGCTTGGTCACTTCAAGAGCCGCTGCTGGATTCTACACCCTCATCTAGCACCACCGCCGGGTACCATCCGAGGTGGACGACCAAACCGCGGAGGACCACCGAGAGCTCATCAAGCAGTAGCCATGGGGGAGTCATCAATCTCTGAGCAACCTCAACAAGTGACCAGTGGAACTGCTCTTGCTGCAGCATCGTCCGAGCTGGTAAGGCGGTCCGACCTTGATGCGCTCATCAAAGCCATCAAAGAGGCCACCGGTAAGGCGTTTCTTGCCTCAAACAAAATTAAACCCCTCATAGTTGATTCTGGTGCATCCCATCACATGATTAGTGATTCTAGGCTAATTAGTGATATTAAACCTGCTAATGGTAATGTGATAATAGCAAATGGTGAGAAAGTACCAGTTAAAGGCATTGGAAACTTGAAACTATTTGATAAGGAGACTAAGGCATTTTATATGCCAAACTTTACTTCTAACTTGCTATCAGTTAAGAGAGCCACTACTGATTTAAATTGTTATGCTATATTTGGTCCTAACAATGTTCATTTTCAGGATATTGAGACAAGTAAGGTTCTTGGTCAAGGAGGATCCAAGGATGACCTCTATGTGCTTGAGGACTTGAACTTATCTTCTAATGTATCTTGTTTTAATTCGGTTATTATGAAACCTAGTGATTCTATTTTACATGCTAGGCTAGGACACCCTCACACAAGAGCTTTATCTTTAATATTTCCTAATGTTTCTTTTCAAAATGATGAGTGTGAGGCTTGTATTCTTGGTAAACATTGCAAGGCTGTTTTTCCTAAATCTATTACTATTTATGAAAAATGTTTTGATTTAATTCATTCTGATGTTTGGACATCTCCTTGCTTATCTAGAGATAATCAAAAGTATTTTGTGACTTTTATTGATGAAAAATCAAAATATACTTGGATAACTTTACTTCCCTCTAAGGATAGAGTCCTTGAGGCCTTTACTAATTTTCAAAATTATGTCACTAACCACTTTCATGCCAAGATTAAAATTTTGAGATCAGATAATGGTGGAGAGTACACAAGCCATGCCTTTAAGCAATATCTAGCCAAACATGGAATTCTTCATCAAACTAGCTGTCCTTACACACCACAACAAAATGGAGTGGCTGAGAGAAAGAATAGGCATCTCATGGAAGTAGCAAGGTCTATGATGTTTCACACAAGGGTTCCAAAGAGGTTTTGGGGAGATGCTGTGCTAGCCGCTTGTTATCTTATTAACCGCACACCAACAAAGATCCTAAAGGATGTGTCTCCATTTGAGGTATTAACGAATGACAAACCTACATTTGATCACTTACGAGTGTTTGGTTGTGTGTGCTATGTGTTGCGACCAGGTGAGCTAAGAGACAAGCTTGATGCAAAGAGTACAAAGGCTATGTTTCTTGGCTACTCTACCACACAAAAGGGGTATAAGTGCTATGAACCTACAACAAGGAGGGTTCTAGTATCTCGTGATGTCAAGTTCATGGAGACACAAGGTTTTTACGATGAGAAGAATTGGGATGAGCTCCGTAACCTCTCTGATTCACCATCTGATCGGACGCGCAACCTCCGAGTAATCCTTGAGCGACTAGGTTTTGAAAACGATCGGATCACTACCGAGTCAGCCAGACCAGCATCACCAGAGCAACCTGAGCCATTTACTGAGCCTGAGCCTGCTACACATGCCGATGACCATACTGAGCAGCATGAGGAAGCACCCGAGTCACTCGCGGACAACACGGCCGAAACAACCGAGGAGACGGCTGAACAGCTTGAGGAGATCATTACTCCAGGACGAGCCAACTCCGAAGCTGGGGCTATAGTTCCTCTTCGGCGCAGCCAACGTCTTAGGTATCCTCCTAGTCATTGGAAGAACACCCGTGTGTACTACAACAACATGGCCGTTGCTCATCCGATTCAGGCCGTGTGCACCTTGGCTCATTTTCCGATAGAGCATCAAGTGTTTCTTGGCCATATTGATGAGGATTGGATCCCCAAGACCTATGATGAGGCTAAGCAGCACAAAGTATGGAGAGATGCAGTGGATGCCGAGAATACGGCCATGGTGCAAAATCATACATGGGACGAGGCTGACTTACCCAAGGGCAAGAAGGCTGTCACCTCTCGGTATATCTTCACAATCAAATATAAGAGCAATGGGGAGATTGAACGCCACAAAGCCCGCCTAGTCGCACGAGGGTTCACGCAAACGTATGGGGAGGACTATCTTGATACGTTTGCTCCGGTGGCTAAGCTTCACACGGTTCGAGTTGTACTCTCTCTCGCCACCAACCTCGACTGGGAACTTTGGCAAATGGACGTGAAGAACGCCTTCTTGCAAGGAGAACTGGAGGATGAAGTGTATATGCGACCACCACCAGGTTTGGAGGATACTATTGGTCCGGGAAAGGTCTTGAAACTCAACAAAGCTATCTATGGCTTGAAGCAGTCACCAAGGGCGTGGTATCACAAGCTTAGCACCACACTCCTTGACAAAGGCTTTCGCAAATCCGAAGCTGACCACACCTTGTTCACCTTACCAAGCGCCAAAGGTATAGTAGTCATTCTAGTGTATGTTGATGATATCATCATCACTGGAAGTGACTCGGTAGGTATTCAAGACTCTAAAACATTCTTGAAATCAGTTTTTGATATTAAAGATCTTGGAGAGTTGAAATACTTTCTTGGGATAGAAGTTTATAGATCAAATGAAGGGTTATTGTTGTCTCAAAGAAAGTATGCACTAGACTTATTGAGTGAAACAGGAAAACTAGGAGCTAAGGCAGTAACAACGCCCCTAGAAGAGAATTACAAGGATGGAGGACAGGGGGAGCTTGACACCGCTCCATTCGAGGACGTTAGCCTCTACCGGCGGCTAGTCGGTAAGCTCATTTATTTGACTATCACACGGCCTGACATTTGCTTTGCCGTGAACCAGGTAAGCCAGCATATGAAGAACCCCACCGTGCACCATTGGAACATGCTGACACGGATCCTCAAGTACATCAAGGGCTCACCCTGCCAAGGCATATGGATGGGACGCAACAAGAGCACTGAGTTGGTAGGCTACTGCGACGCTGACTATGCCGGAGATCGTGGGGACCGACGCTCAACCACAGGCTATTGCACGTTCCTTGGAGGGAACCTGGTCACATGGAAGAGCAAGAAGCAAAAGGTCGTCTCACTCTCAAGTGCCGAATCCGAGTATAGAGCTATGAGGAAGCTAACGACGGAGCTAATGTGGCTGAAGATGTTACTCAAGGATCTTGGAATAGAATCAACAAAGCCGATCACCATGCACTGTGATAACGAAGCAGCCATTCATATAGCAACCAATTCAGTGTTCCATGAGCGGACCAAGCACATTGAAGTGGATTGCCATAAGGTCCGAGAACAAATCAAGCTTGGAGTTGTCTTACCTTGCCATACCGAAAGCAAAGAACAACTTGCAGACGTCCTGACTAAAGCTGCGAGCCCCCAAGTGTGTGAATACATCCATCCTAAGCTTGGCCTCCTAAACCTCACTCGGCCATGACTTGCTTTGTTTTGGCACCTACACTCTTTTTCCCTTAAGTATAGTTTTCCCAAGAGGTTTTTCTATACTAAGGTTTTTAATGAGGTGGGTGCCTATGTTGTCAAGCTTGACTAGTTCCCCAAGTCAAGCTTGAGGGGGAGTATGAACCGGCACACACACTTGTCCGTACGACCGTACGGACGTCCGTACGACCAACCAACGGGCCATCCTCAAATAGAAGTCTTCATGAGCCCAATCCACCAAAGAGATCCTCCAACGGTCGCCATTCATCTCGATCCTTCCTTTGTAGCCGTTGGAGCAAGTTGTAAGAGAGAAGAGGAGATCACATGTTAGAATAAGGAGATGTCGCTTTCTCCTCATATTAGTGTGCATAGGATCCTAAGAGAATATCCTATTTGTATATGTCTTTAAATAGTTTGTAAGTATCATACTAATAGAAGTAAGAAAAGAGTTTATTCTCTTTCTCCAACACTCTCTCTCTCAATCGTTCACTCTCCTCACTCTTTACACGATTTCACTCTCTTCCATAATCTCTTGATTACTCTACTCTCAAACTTACACTAAGCAATGTTTTCTTGGTTTTAACCTGTTTTGGGACAAAATGGGTATAAGTGGCTTTTAAACTCTCCACATCTATCTCAAACTCTTATAATTAGTTAGTTGCATTGGATTAAGACACATTTTAACCCCATAAACACTAACATAGCTGTTTACAGCTTCTAAGCAATGTTTTCTTGGTTTTAGCCTGTTTTGGGACAAAATGGTTATAAGTGGCTTTTAAACTCTCCACATCTATCTCAAACTCTTATACTTAGTTAGTTGCATTGGATTAAGACACATTTTAACCCCATAAACACTAACATAGCTGTTTACAGCTACTAAGCAATGTTTTCTTGCTGTTAGCCTGTTTTGGGACAAAATGGGTATAAGTGGCTTTTAAACTCTTCACATCTATCTCAAACTCTTATAATTAGTTAGTTGCACTGGATTAAGACACATTTTAACCCCAGAAACACTAACATAGCTGTTTACAGCTTCTAAGCAATGTTTTCTTGGTTTTAACCTGTTTTGGGACAAAATGGTTATAAGTGGCTTTTAAACTCTCCACATCTATCTCAAACTCTTATACTTAGTTAGTTGCATTGGATTAAGACACATTTTAACCCCATAAACACTAACATAGCTGTTTACAGCTACTAAGCAATGTTTTCTTGCTGTTAGCCTGTTTTGGGACAAAATGGGTATAAGTGGCTTTTAAACTCTTCACATCTATCTCAAACTCTTATAATTAGTTAGTTGCATTGGATTAAGACACATTTTAACCCCAGAAACACTAACATAGCTGTTTACAACTTCTAAGCAATGTTTCTTGGTTTTAACCTGTTTTGGGACAAAATGGGTATAAGTGGCTTTTAAACTCTCCACATCTATCTCAAACTCTTATAATTAGTTAGTTGCATTGGATTAAGACACATTTTAACCCCATAAACACTAACATAGCTGTTTACAGCTTCTAAGCAATGTTTTCTTGGTTTTAGCCTGTTTTGGGACAAAATGGTTATAAGTGGCTTTTAAACTCTCCACATCTATCTCAAACTCTTATAATTAGTTAGTTGGATTGGATTAAGACACATTTTAGCCCCATAAACACTAACATAGCTGTTTACAGCTTCTAAGCAATGTTTTCTTGGTTTTAGCCTGTTTTGGGACAAAATGGTTATAAGTGGCTTTTAAACTCTCCACATCTATCTCAAACTCTTATACTTAGTTAGTTGCATTGGATTAAGACACATTTTAACCCCATAAACACTAACATAGCTGTTTACAGCTACTAAGCAATGTTTTCTTGCTGTTAGCCTGTTTTGGGACAAAATGGGTATAAGTGGCTTTTAAACTCTTCACATCTATCTCAAACTCTTATAATTAGTTAGTTGCATTGGATTAAGACACATTTTAACCCCAGAAACACTAACATAGCTGTTTACAGCTTCTAAGCAATGTTTTCTTGGTTTTAACCTGTTTTGGGACCAAATGGTTATAAGTGGCTTTTAAAAAAACTCTCCACATCTATCTCAAACTCTTATACTTAGTTAGTTGCATTGGATTAAGACACATTTTAACCCCAGAAACACTAACATAGCTGTTTACAGCTTCTAAGCAATGTTTTCTTGGTTTTAACCTGTTTTGGGACAAAATGGTTATAAGTGGCTTTTAAACTCTCCACATCTATCTCAAACTCTTATACTTAGTTAGTTGCATTGGATTAAGACACATTTTAACCCCATAAACACTAACATAGCTGTTTACAGCTACTAAGCAATGTTTTCTTGCTGTTAGCCTGTTTTGGGACAAAATGGGTATAAGTGGCTTTTAAACTCTTCACATCTATCTCAAACTCTTATAATTAGTTAGTTGCATTGGATTAAGACACATTTTAACCCCAGAAACACTAACATAGCTGTTTACAACTTCTAAGCAATGTTTTCTTGGTTTTAACCTGTTTTGGGACAAAATGGGTATAAGTGGCTTTTAAACTCTCCACATCTATCTCAAACTCTTATAATTAGTTAGTTGCATTGGATTAAGACACATTTTAAACCCCATAAACACTAACATAGCTGTTTACAGCTTCTAAGCAATGTTTTCTTGGTTTTAGCCTGTTTTGGGACAAAATGGTTATAAGTGGCTTTTAAACTCTCCACATCTATCTCAAACTCTTATAATTAGTTAGTTGGATTGGATTAAGACACATTTTAGCCCCATAAACACTAACATAGCTGTTTACAGCTTCTAAGCAATGTTTTCTTGGTTTTAGCCTGTTTTGGGACAAAATGGTTATAAGTGGCTTTTAAACTCTCCACATCTATCTCAAACTCTTATACTTAGTTAGTTGCATTGGATTAAGACACATTTTAACCCCATAAACACTAACATAGCTGTTTACAGCTACTAAGCAATGTTTTCTTGCTGTTAGCCTGTTTTGGGACAAAATGGGTATAAGTGGCTTTTAAACTCTTCACATCTATCTCAAACTCTTATAATTAGTTAGTTGCATTGGATTAAGACACATTTTAACCCCAGAAACACTAACATAGCTGTTTACAGCTTCTAAGCAATGTTTTCTTGGTTTTAACCTGTTTTGGGACAAAATGGTTATAAGTGGCTTTTAAACTCTCCACATCTATCTCAAACTCTTATACTTAGTTAGTTGCATTGGATTAAGACACATTTTAACCCCATAAACACTAACATAGCTGTTTACAGCTACTAAGCAATGTTTTCTTGCTGTTAGCCTGTTTTGGGACAAAATGGGTATAAGTGGCTTTTAAACTCTTCACATCTATCTCAAACTCTTATAATTAGTTAGTTGCATTGGATTAAGACACATTTTAACCCCAGAAACACTAACATAGCTGTTTACAACTTCTAAGCAATGTTTTCTTGGTTTTAACCTGTTTTGGGACAAAATGGGTATAAGTGGCTTTTAAACTCTCCACATCTATCTCAAACTCTTATAATTAGTTAGTTGCATTGGATTAAGACACATTTTAACCCCATAAACACTAACATAGCTGTTTACAGCTTCTAAGCAATGTTTTCTTGGTTTTAGCCTGTTTTGGGACAAAATGGTTATAAGTGGCTTTTAAACTCTCCACATATATCTCAAACTCTTATACTTAGTTAGTTGCATTGGATTAAGACACATTTTAACCCCATAAACA
The DNA here is from genome assembly GCF_030686135.1 of Camelina sativa. Taxonomy (NCBI): domain Eukaryota; kingdom Viridiplantae; phylum Streptophyta; class Magnoliopsida; order Brassicales; family Brassicaceae; genus Camelina; species Camelina sativa. Next base: position 19,616,391 of record NC_141899.1, on the reverse strand, counting down.
CTAACATAGCTGTTTACAGCTACTAAGCAATGTTTTCTTGCTGTTAGCCTGTTTTGGGACAAAATGGGTATAAGTGGCTTTTAAACTCTTCACATCTATCTCAAACTCTTATAATTAGTTAGTTGCACTGGATTAAGACACATTTTAACCCCAGAAACACTAACATAGCTGTTTACAGCTTCTAAGCAATGTTTTCTTGGTTTTAACCTGTTTTGGGACAAAATGGTTATAAGTGGCTTTTAAACTCTCCACATCTATCTCAAACTCTTATACTTAGTTAGTTGCATTGGATTAAGACACATTTTAACCCCATAAACACTAACATAGCTGTTTACAGCTACTAAGCAATGTTTTCTTGCTGTTAGCCTGTTTTGGGACAAAATGGGTATAAGTGGCTTTTAAACTCTTCACATCTATCTCAAACTCTTATAATTAGTTAGTTCGCATTGGATTAAGACACATTTTAACCCCAGAAACACTAACATAGCTGTTTACAACTTCTAAGCAATGTTTTCTTGGTTTTAACCTGTTTTGGGACAAAATGGGTATAAGTGGCTTTTAAACTCTCCACATCTATCTCAAACTCTTATAATTAGTTAGTTGCATTGGATTAAGACACATTTTAACCCCATAAACACTAACATAGCTGTTTACAGCTTCTAAGCAATGTTTTCTTGGTTTTAGCCTGTTTTGGGACAAAATGGTTATAAGTGGCTTTTAAACTCTCCACATCTATCTCAAACTCTTATACTTAGTTAGTTGCATTGGATTAAGACACATTTTAACCCCATAAACACTAACATAGCTGTTTACAGCTACTAAGCAATATTTTCTTGCTGTTAGCCTGTTTTGGGACAAAATGGGTATAAGTGGCTTCTAAACTCTCCACATCTATCTCAAACTCTTATAATTAGTTAGTTGCATTGGATTAAGACACATTTTAACCCCATAAACACTAACATAGCTGTTTACAATTTCTAAGCAATGTTTTCTTGGTTTTAGCCTGTTTTGGGACAAAAATGGGTATAAGTGGCTTTTAAACTCTCCACATCTATCTCAAACTCTTATAATTAGTTAGTTGCATTGGATTAAGACACATTTTAACCCCATAAACACTAACATAGCTGTTCACAGCTACTAAGCAATGTTTTCTTGCTGTTAGCCTGTTTTGGGACAAAATGGGTATAAGTGGCTTTTAAACTCTCCACATCTATCTCAAACGCTTATAATTAGTTAGTTTCATTGGATTAAGACACATTTTAACCCCAGAAACACTAACATAGCTGTTTACAATTTCTAAGCAATATTTTCTTGGTTTTAGCCTGTTTTGGGACAAAATGGGTATAAGTGGCTTTTAAACTCTCCACATCTATCTCAAACTCTTATAATTAGTTAGTTGCATTGGATT